>NW_017671452.1:168606-197588 GCF_001879085.1 Nicotiana attenuata | reverse complement strand
AAACTTTTACTTTAATCCCTAAGTTTATTAAATTACAAGTTGACCCTATTTTTAACTATAAATACCCCCATTTTTCTTCATATTTTTTTCACAAAAATCAATCATTCTCTCTCAAATAACTTACATTTTTTCTACATTATTCTCTTAATTTTCTCACAATTAACTACGTTTCAAGTATTTGGGAAATTTTTTGGAGCAACTTTCAAGCTTCAAATTAATTCGTCAAGTATTTAGAGCAATTTTTGGGAAATTTCTTTAAATTTCAATATTTAATCACGGTGCATTCGTTCCATCTCCTAATTTTAATATTTAATTTTTGCGTATCATTTCAGTGCTTAATTTTTGTGTTTACTTTGTGTGTTCTATTTTTGTATTTCATTTGTGTGTTTAATTTTCTAATTTTTTTCATATTTAAATTATGGATCCTAAAAGTGTATTTGGAATATTTAAAAAAGTAGTTAAAAAATAGTAAAGGTGCTAGTTGTAGTAATCCTAATCCTAATCCTAATCCTTCTCCTAGAATTAGAAAACATATATATGAAATGACTCATGTTGATGAAACTTCATTTTTCAAACACCCTGCATTTTATAATATTAATTTGAGAGAACAACTAGATTATGAAACTTTACAAAGACAATTTGGCAATGATATTTTTATTGAGGAAGAAAAAAATGACGAAGAAGAACTAGATGAAACACCCACTAGTCTAGCAACACAAGCTCCAACTCAGAGTCAATATTGGTCGAGAGCTTTACTCTCTGTACCTCGTGTGAGGGGTAAGGCTAAAGCTGAACATTTAAAAACATCACTTGTATGGAATTTTTTTAAACATGATAAAGTCAATGAACTTTCTACATGCGAAAAATATAAGACATGATTTGCACATGAAAAATCAGGTGGGACGGAGGGTTTAACCAGGCATTTAGTTAAGGAACATAAATCTTTATGGATACAAGCTCAAATAGATGCTAGAAAAACTTCAGATCCTAGCAGTGGTACTAGCGCTCCTACTGGATCTGGCGGGGTTCTAACTTTTTACAACAACAACTTCATCCTGCTTCTGGTAGTATACTACATCCCTATAACAAAGATAGAGATCGTGAAAATTTAGCAAAAATGATCGCTATCTATGGCTTACCTTTTACTCTTCCTCTCACCCTGCTTTTGTGAATTATATACAAGAAACTTGTAATCCTTCTTTTCAAGGTTTTCCTAAGACCACAGTTAGAAATGATGTCTTTAAATTTCAAACACATTGGGGCATATATTGCAACTACTGCTCTACAAATAGTTGATTTTTATGGGCTCATTGATAAAATTTTAACTATCACATTAGATAATGCTTCTGCTAACACAACTGCAAAAAATATTTTAAGAGCTAGGCTTTGTCCAATTAATCCAGCAATTTTTCATGTTAGACGTGCATGCCATATTTTTAACTTGGTTGTAAAAGATGCTATTACTTTATTTTCTGAGGCTTGTAGTAAAGTACAACATGCTTGGGGCTATATTTTTCATGCTAATAAAACGAGTGGAATTCGTGAGTTTAAACAACAATGTGCTAGTGCTGAACTTCCATATAGAAAAATTCCAAAAGATATTTGTACTAGGTGGAATTCTACTTATGAAATGTTTAAAGTTGCTTATGATTATCGAGTGCCTATACAAAAGATATTTAATATGCATAATGGTATCCCCTGTTTAAATTATAGAGCCTGAAACTATATTTTTTAAATTGATTAACCGAACACAAACCGGTTCTCAATAAAAGTATTTAAAAGAAATACTTTTTAAACAAGCTATTAGTCGAGTCCCAAAAAAAATTAGTGGAGTGAATGAATTTTTTTGAAATACTAGTGCTTAGAGCCCGTTTGGATTAGCTGATTTGAAGTAGTTGATAAGCATTATGTGTTTAAATTGATTTAATAAATAAGCAGTTACGTGTTTGGATATAAGTGCTGAAATTGATAATAAGTTGCTGCAGTATTTGATAAAAAAGTGCTGATAAGCTCTTTTTCTGTTAAAATGACTTAGGTTGAATGCTCCACTTTGAGGCAGTGAGTATTGATGTAGGAGTTTTGTTCTGAAAAAGGAATATTTTAAGGATAAAATAGTAAAAATCTTGGTCAAACTTAGAGTCCGTTAGCTGATTTAGAGTAGCTGATAAGCATTAGCTGCTGAAAAGCACTTTTAAGTGCTGAAACTGATTTAAAAAATAAGCAGTTATGTGTTTGGATAAAAGTGCTGAAATTAATAATAAGCAGCTAAGGAATTGGGTATACAAGAGTTTTGTTTTAAAAAAAGTATTTTAGGGATAAAATAGTAAATATTTTGGTCAAACCTAAAGTGCTTATAAGCTGAAATTTGATAAGTTGGGAGAGACCAACTTATGGCTTTTGGCTTATTTTTGGCTTATAAGCACTTAACTTATAAGCACTTTTAATTTTACCAAACGCGTAGATAAGCCAAAAAGTGCTTATAAGCCAGTTTGACCAGCTTATAAGCTTAGCCAAACACCCTCTTAAAGTGCTTGTAAGCTAAAAATTCATAAGCTCGGGTGACCAGCTTATGGATTTTAGCTTATTTTTGACTTATAAATACTTGGCTTATAAGCACTTTTAACTATACCAAATGCATAGATAAGTCGAAAAGTGCTTATAAGCTAGTTTTATAAGCTAGTTTCAGCGGCTTATAAGCTTAGCCAAACACTCTCTTATAGCGGAGGAGAAAAAAAAAAGGTGTAGCATAGGCACGTGCCTCTCATCATCCTCTCTCATCTTTTTCCCGGTAGAAGCCAATACGATAAAAAAGATATATCATTCAGCAAACTAAACTCATCTTCCCATTTATCTCACTCTATTCATTCCTCCCCTTAAACCTCTGCACAGCAATAAACCATTTTATACCTCTTGAATTTAAAGTTCTTGTTGCACCTTACTGTTAGCTAAATATCCATTACTCTTCCTTTAATTGAATTACTTATATACTGGGGTAATTTATATATATGGCCTCTCTCAGTGCTATTTCACTCTGTCCCTACAAACTATGTTGTCAATTAAACCATAACAATCGATACATTTCTTGTTCTATGCCCTCCTCTACTAATATAGGTATGTGACATTCTCATTGGGACTTTCTTTTCTTATCTTCAAGTATAAGTTTTAAGTAATGAGAATTGATGCACATGGAACTTGGCCGGTTTCTGCGACGGAAGGAAACCTGTTTACTTTGCTTTTACCTATTAATTCTCTCAGCAATGAAACTGGCAATTTAGTACTACTACTTCTAAGATATACTAGTCGTACAAGTGTTTTTCGATTTAAACTTTCCGACTAGTATTTTGGTTGTGTTTTTTATAATACTTTCTTTTTTCTTTTAAGTATGGCAGAAAGGGATTTTGGGATCCTAAGCCTGTAAACTCTCCTTATGGAGTGGCTATGACTATGAGGAAACATATAGTAAACTTGTGGGGAGATAATTGAAATAACATGAAACTATTGTTAGTAATGGAAAAACAGATGGTCGGACGTGGGACTGTTAAAGGACAGATGGTTGGAGCTGGAGGAAGTTGCTATGAACTGTTAGAAGAACAGGCTCATGAATCTGAGACACTTTGGCGCTGGAAAATGCTGTTTAAATCTAAAGCTTCAACCAAAGTAGCATGCTTTGGGTGCAGTAGCGGAGGCAATAATTTCACTAAGGGGTGTCAAACTATAAAGAAGTAAACACACGAAGAAGTTAAGGGGGTTCAACATAAAGTATATCACAAAGATAAAGTTGTGACTCGGCTATACAGTGTAATTTCTCCGGCGAAGGAGTGTCAATTGACACCCCTTAGCCTAAGGTGGCTCCGCCACTGTTTGGGTGGTTCTGCTGAAACTGTTAACCATTTACTGTTGCACTATAAACAAACATGGTTTATCTGGTCCATATTCCTGAAAATTTCTGGTGTTCATTGGGTGATGCCATAGAGCTTTAAAGATTTTACTGCACTGCAGGCAAGGACAAAACATAGAAAGAAGAATGAAGAAGATTTGGAAATTAATCCCCGTATGCATCATGTTGACTGTATGGCATGAGAGAAACAGAACATGCTTTGAAGGATAGAAGGGGGTGATTGCCTTTGTAAAGTTCAGATGTTTTCAGCTATGTTACTCGGACTCTTCGAAAATGCCATTGATTGTGTGTCGGATCCTCCAAAAGTAGTGCATTTTGGAGGATCCGACACGGGTGCGGCAATAGTTTTGGAGAGTCCGAGCAACATAGGTTTTTAGAACTTGTTTTGTTGGCGTAGAGAAAATACTGTTATTAGGATATCTGACTTTATGGGCTTGCTAGATTCTGTTTTTCTGTAGTACCTGTTGTAGTCTTGAACTATCAGCAGTACCTTCTTGGTACTGCTTTGTCAATAAAATACTTTACCTTATCAATGAAAAAGATATAGTTATCTTCTGCTGTTAAGATCTGTGGGTTTCTTGTTTCATAAGAACACACTGACACACATGAATACGTACTATATCTTTTTTAGCATTGCCTGGAAATATGTTCTTGCATATATGCAACACCCATATGCTCACTCGTTTATACAAATCCAGTTGCTTTCTTTCTTGTTCTTTTTTTTTCGTGCATCCTTCAGGATTTGATTAGTGAATTTGTTTTTACCATTTATTGTTCACATCTGCTGTCCTTTTAGGCGTGCGTGGATCTAAAGGTCCTCATAAAATACCTGCAAAAACTGAGGGGGCAGGAAGAAGTATTGACGACTCTGTCCAACGAAGGATGGAACAATTTTATGAGGGCTCTGATGGCCCGCCTTTACGTGTTCTTCCTATTGGTGGTCTGGGAGAAATTGGGATGAATTGCATGCTTGTTGGTAATTATGATCGATATATTCTTATCGATGCTGGAGTAATGTTCCCAGGGTAAGTGTTGGAAAGTGGTCTGTGGTGCAACTTTCAACAATTCAATACTCAGATATTGCCACTTGCATAATCCTGCTGAATCTTCTTTCATGACTCTTCCTGGTGTAGCGGCTTCTTTTATGAGGGAGGATCTTTCATAGTAATTCCCACTTAAAGCTCCTTTACTCTTTTTTTGATAACCATCAAACTCCTCTACTCTTTTACCTAACTTTCATAGTAAACATATGAATTGAGAGCTTTTACTGAAACAAATCTGTTTAAAACATTTCTTTCTCATTGATCTTAGCTGCATGTGTTTTTGTAATTCAGTTACTTGTCCGTATTTGTTCCGCATTGATAAACCTGGGATTTTTTCTGACATGCTATTCAGCGATGATGATCTTGGTGTCCAGAAGATTATTCCTGATACAACTTTTATTAAAAAATGGAACCACAAGATTGAAGCAGTTATCATAACCCATGGACATGAAGATCACATTGGCGCGTTGCCTTGGGTAAAGTCTCACTCTGATTCTATAGATATTGTTATACTATACTGATAGACTGCACATATGGGTCCACAAGAATCCAATTAGGAACGCTTTTTTCTATAATCTTACTAAGAGAACTGAAGACAGAATGTCATCTAATAGTTTTGAGTAAGGTCTGATGTCGAATAATGGGTACAGTACAGCTTGATGTCAGTTTTGCTGCTATCTACATGTTATACAGTCAATTCTAGAAGCTTGCATCTAACAGCAGAGTGCACTTTTTCTAGTTACTCGAGTTCTTTCTTTTCTGGCTATCCTGCCTTTATAACTGCAGGGGTGCAGCCAGCTAAAGAAATTGTGGTCCTCATAAGCTACGAGGACTGGTCACATAGATATGATATTGATATTCCAGTAGTCCTGGGGACAGTAGGATGAAGTAGTGATAATTTGCTTATGCGCTATATCAAAGGTTAAAGAAGTAGATCATGATAGTGATGCTTTCTGAATATCAATGTCCACATTATATCGGATGTTCAAAAGGTTTTGTATTGTCTCGGATGTCCCTATCCTTTCTTTAAGTCATTAGACTGGACACTGAGTTTTTCACATGGTGTTAGAACGAACCTTTGGGTCTACTAAAGTTGTTAAAGTATGCATGTGAACCAACACTGGAAATACGTGCAGGAAGGTGTTCGAGATATATAATATCCCACATCAGGTATATAAAGGCATCGAAAGAGCTATATTGATCTCTGGTTGTTTCACCCATCATCTAAAGGTTTTAAGTTGGATACTCAGATTCTTTAAGAGCTCTCCCTTTTTATTATATTTGTCTAGAGCTCTAGTTTTTCTAGGAAAGTCCTTTCTTGATAGGTTTAGCTCACCATATATTTGCTGCCTCACCTGCCTGTTGGTGATCTCGCTTCTTTGGCAGTTTGCCTTTTTGGTGTTTTAAAAAGATTTTGTGGTGTTCCAGTTCTTTTTGTATAATTTTTGAGTACTCCTATATGGTTTTCTTTGTACATCTTGTTCTCACTGAGCCTTTTGCTATCTAAACAGGTAATCCCTGCACTGGATTCACAGACACCGATTTTTGCATCATCATTCACAATGCAGGTTTGTTATAATAATGTTATGATTTACTTGGTATCATAGCCTTTGCATGCAAGTGTGATGTGGTATTCAGCAGCCAAAAGCCCAAAAGCCAACCTGTAAACTTGTCTTCTACTTTGAAGGGAAAATGAGAAGATCTCTGGACAAAGTGCAACTCTGTATTTTCTCCTTTCTAACCAAACAACATAAACCAAATTATTCGTTTTACTTGTCCTTCGAACCAGGCAAAGGAAATTTCAATTACTGGATTTCCTTCTCTTATTTGCTGTACACTCTTGTTCTGCTTGTTTTAATTCTTCCATACTTTCCCCTGTTTTCTCCCTCTCAATGACTCTGTTTCCTTCTTCTTCCTTCCCTTTTATGTGTAGTATTGCTCTTTTTTTTGTTTCCCGTTGCCCCTTTCCAACTAAGCCTTGGACTTGCTTGTTCATTTCATCGTTATTATCATCAAATACAGTCGATCTGTGGGTAAAAGCTGTCACCTTAGCTGCAAAGGTCATTTGGCTTTGTCGAGTATTAAGACTCTTGTACCTACTGTTGCATACTTATCCCATTGGAGCATTGATATTCATTTTTGTCTGTCAACAACTGATTGACATTATTGCATTTCGATATCTGCTTACCTTATTCGAGGACTAATATCTCTTTTGACAGCTAATTAAAAAAAGACTGAAGGAGTTTGGAATCTTTGTTCCATCTAGGCTCAAGGAATTTATAACAAGACGGAAATTTACTGCTGGGCCCTTTGAGGTAGAATCTATCAGGGTTACACATTCTATTCCTGATTGTAGTGGACTAGTTCTACGCTGTGCTAACGGTACCATTCTCCACACAGGCGACTGGAAGGTATTTGGTCATGTTCCTGTCACAGGTCATCCTTAGACAGGTTGCTTTTTAAATCTAAATCTTAGCTTGATGTATTTTTTTTGGTGTCTGATAGATAGATGAGTCACCACTGGATGGGAAAGTTTTTGATCGTGAGGCCCTCGAGGAACTCTCGAAAGAAGGAGTTACTTTGGTAAGCACAAGGATTTTACCTCTCCAATTAGACATACTACTTCTAGAATGACTCTCTTCAACTTACTGAAATAATAGGTGTAATGGCAAGACATACATTCTACTCTGATTAACTTTTGGAGAACAATTCTTTTGCTTATGAATTTTCTCTATCAGCAACTCCTCCCTTTCCCCAAAAGACGAAAGAGAAGGGGAATTACGAAGGAGTTGACAATTCCTAAATATCATGTGAATTTCCTGTGTTATTTTTGAGGGGTAAGATCTGTGTACACTCTACCCTCCCCAGACCCCACTTGTGGGATTATACTGGGTTTCTTGTTGTTGTTGTTGTTGTTGTTGTTGTTGTTGTTGTTGTTGTATTTTTGAGGGTCTTTAAAAGTAAAAGAGTCAACAAGAAATGGACTACTATTTTACTGTATCTATTTGTAGAAATGTCTGATCACCTTAAATTTAAAGTTATTAGAGACGGTACACTTTTATTTACTTAATTATGTCGTCAAGACGCTCCTTCATGTGTGAGTCTAATTATTTTCATGAGCAAAGCACGTAGAATTTGTTATGAACGGTGGCAGTGAAACCTGAATCCAGAAAACCACTTTCTTTGGCTTTAAACTTTTCGGCCGTCAACTCCGTTGTGTTCCTTTTTATATACTCAGGCGCAACTATCGCATAATTGTGTTCTCATTGTTGTTATATCTCTTATTAATTGTATTCATTCACATTTGCTTAAAAGACTTGAAGAAATCCTCTTCTGTATAACTGATGCTACAGACTTGATGAAATAGTTTAGATTCTGAGTAGTGTTATGCACACAGACATCTTTGATGTCTTTGCTATTGACTTTACCTTAAACATGAGCACATATAGTTCTCCACATTCACTTGATTATGCAGGCTCTCTAGTTGAAAGCCATAAACCATCTCGCTACTTGCTTCAAAGGTAGTAAGTATCATACAGGCCTCCGGTTACATTTACTGGAGCACAAAATCTTTCTCTCATGCATCCTCTCTTATTTCATATAACTATGAACTTTGTGAGTAAAAATTTTTCTAGTTCTTATCAGAAGTGCTTGCAGAGGTATGTGTTTTATGTTTGCATTTAATGGTAACATTTGTTCTGTGAACTGTGCATGCATCAACTAGTTTGCGTTTGCAATCTCTTAAGGTTTCATGTGCTCAATATATTTTTGATGGATACTCCTTTTCAGATGATGAGTGATTCGACAAATGTCCTTTCCCCTGGAAGAACACTCAGTGAGACTGTAGTTGCAGATTCGTTGCTGAGACATATTTCAGCTGCCAAAGGAAGGGTTATTACTACTCAGTTTGCATCGAATATTCATCGTCTTGGAAGTGTTAAAGCTGCAGCTGATTTGACTGGCAGAAAGCTGGTATGTGCTTTCTCATCTTAGCTATTAAATTTCTTGTTCATTGTGTTTTCACCATCTTCTAAAGTTGTTTACCATATTTTTCCTTCGTGCTCTTAGATTCAGACAATAATGCCATCTGTTAATAGGTATTTGTCGGCATGTCTTTGAGAACATATCTTGATGCTGCATGGAAAGATGGGAACGCACCAATTGATCCGTCAACTCTGGTAATGGACGTGGATACTGTTTCTATTTTTCATCTCTCCTTTGACTGGAGACATACCTTTGATCCATCAACTCTGATGATGGAATTAACTAAGTTTTCTATTTATCCATCTCTCCTTGGGTAGGAGTACATTTCTTGTCTGCTTGCTTATGACACTAACATGCGTTTGATACGCTAGTTATGCCAAATTGCCAATTGACATGCCTAATTATGGAAAGCAACTGCTAGGCTAATTAGTCCATTTGTGTCTTCTACACCATAGATGTTAGTGTTCACTTATGCGATACGAAATACTCCATGACGAGAAGATAGTACAAGAATGTTATGAGTGTTAAGAAAATGGACCTAATTCAACGTCAAAAGCTAACACATGAGGCGAGGATTGCCCAAGACCATGTAAGGAGACAAAAACTCGTTCCCTCAACCAATATAGAACTCTTAACATCCCTTGTTACACCCAAGCGTGGACATTTGGAGCGTGGACAACAAATATGGATAGCAGATAGGGATGGGTCAGGTTCTGATACCATGTTAAGAAATGGACCTTCGCTAAACTCGACTCGACCTCAAAAGCTAGCTCATGAGATGATGATTGACCAAGACCATATGAGGAGACAACAACCCATTCCCTCAACTAATGTGGAATTCTAGTATTGAGAATTAAATATTGCAAGGATTACAGATATGCAAATGTATTCAAGTGTTTGATTGATTCTATTGTGATAATTGCTTCCACTTAAAAGCTTAAGTTGTTAAAGAAATGACACTTTTATTTCTAATTAGTTGTGTGACTACTGGTACACATACATGAACCCAGTAAAGCTTATTCTGTGAACATGGATTTCTTCCTAGCATTACGCTCATAATTTAATCATTCATACTATGTACACGTGGTACCTTGTTTGAAGACCTGATATAATAATACGAGTATGAGGTATTTTTGCAAAATCAGAATGTTATGCTAAACAGCGAACGCAACCAAATCACACACTTTTGCCTATCGGACTACTTAGCAATTCCTAATTAAGAAATCGCACGTCGCTTTATTGAGGTTCATTCGTCTTGTCGTGTTTCCTTGTTATCAGCGTATAGTGTGTTTGGTACGACAAAATGCATTTTTTCAGAAAAGCTTTCCTTGATGAAATCATTTTCTGATATTTGGTTATCATATCTTCTGTAAAAAAGAAATAACAACTACTCCCTCCTTCTCATTTTATGTGATGGTGTTTGATTGGGCACGAAGTTTAAGAAAGAATCTTTTTTTTTTTTTTGAAACGTGTGGTCTAGAACAAGCCATATACATTTGTGTGGCTATAAATCATCTCATTATAAAATGGATAGTTTGAAGTTAAATAATTTTTAAATATAGAAAGGTGTCATTTTTTTCCGGGTCAAACTATAAAGGAGGAAAAATGTTGTCGATTATGTGCAGATGTCATTTTCATTTGAAATATCCCGACTCTTACTCTATATCACTTGCTTCAACTAACATTTAAACATTTTTGTCTACCTTTAATACTCAGAAATATCACCAATACGCTATCTTTAAAACCATATCCTCCACCTTATATGCTTACCAACCTACTTTTATATCCAACCACATACTAGAAGATGGTCCAAACAAATAGTTCTACAAGTAAAATATTTTTTGTGAGAAATATTTTCCTACATACCAAATGCAGTCAACTTAGTTATAAAAAAATGCAGTCAACTTTTCTCCAAGTGAGGTTTGAATAAACTGGCCATATTGTTTTGCGCAACTATTGTCTGACGAGAGAGGGAGGACAAAGGTAACTTTCAATGCAGATTATATTTTTGCGATTACTGTCTAATCTGTGGAGTACATCAAAGTGTTTGTGGACATTAGGTTTTGATTCCGTAACAGTTCTAGCCTTCCTTCTACCTTGATCATTTTAGTTGCTACTGATTCTCACTCTCAGGGGAGATTATATGTATGCGATTACTGTCTAATATGTGTAGTGTATGAAGTTCGAAATGACATTTGATTCAGTAACCAGTTCTTACCTTCCACCCCTGATCTCCACCTTAAATCTGATTCTAATTTCTTTCCCACTCATAAGCATACACATCTAATTACAGGTGAAAGTGGAGGATATTGATGCTTATGCCCCAAAGGATTTGCTGATAGTGACAACAGGCTCTCAAGTAAGTGGCATTGCTGTTTCTGGTGGCTTTGCAAGCTTCAGTCACTAATTAAATAGGCCTAAGTATGCTTCTTGTGTCAGGCTGAACCACGTGCTGCATTAAATCTTGCATCCTATGGCAGTAGTCATTCGCTCAAGTTGAACAAAGATGATGTAATTTTGTATTCAGCCAAGGTAATGTATTGTAGAACTCAAGATAACAATGTATCCATCTATGTGCTGTTAAAGATTCCGGTTGATAAAACATTGCGGTTTTTTCATTGGTCTGAAGACACGGAATCTGAGTTTGAGAGATCCTGCGAACACTGTCTGATTGTATTTAAAAACAATTTATCATTCTTCTGGTTGTCCTTCCAAAACCAAACAAAACTGGAAAGTCAAATAAACATAAAGAAAAGATGCAAATCAGGTCCCGTTTGTGATAAGACACCATGAGGGGAAATTGACAGGAAAAGATCTTCATTTGTATTCTTGCACTGTTTCCTTTGCTTGAATGACAAACAAGTCAGGTGAACAATATTTGGTAACTTAGGGGCACCCAAGGGTGTGGTCTACCACTCAATAAGGTGGGTGAAAACCATGGTAGACCAAGGTTGAAATCCTAGCAAAGACAAAAACCGCTAAATGATTTCTTCCATATCTGCCCGAGCCTTGGTGGATAGAGTAAGCCGATATCTATGCTGGTGGGAGGTAGCATATATCTGAAATAGTTGAGGTGTGGAGAAGGTGGCCCCAAACCATCGTTATAAAGGAAAAAATACTCCCTCCATTTCAATTTGTGTCTTTCTTTCCTTTTTATTGTTCAAAAAAGAATGTCTCTTTCTACATAGTAAGTTTTCAATTTCAACATTCCCATTTTACCCATAATGACACTTCATTTTTTTGAACTGGAAAAAAATGAAGTGTCACAAAATGGGAATGCTATATGAATGACATGACACATTTAAGACCGTAAGATTCAAGCAGTATTTTGGTATTGCTATACACATTTAATTTAAGACCACAAGATTCAAAAGTCTTCTTTATATTCTTAAACTTCGTGCTCAGTCAAAGTAAGACGCATAAAATGAAACAGAGGGAGTATTTGGTAACTTAGGTTCCTTCTTTTTCTTAAAAAATATCCTTTTTGTGTTTATCTGGTGGTCCTCGGAACATATTTTCTGCATGTTCATAATGCCTTCTCAGACTCTTTCTGGAGTCATTCAAGAGGGAGATCCATCTATGTTTGGAGAAAGTTAGTGCAAATGTTGTGAGATTTCCATATAAGCTATGCTTTTTATAGGTGATTCCTGGTAATGGTTCTCGGGTGATGAAAATGCTAAACCGTATATCAGATATAGGATCAACAATTGTGATGGGAAAGAATGAGCTGCTGCATACATCTGGCCATGCTCATCGGGAGGAGCTGGTGAGTCCTTTTTCTTTAACTGTTACTCGATTTCGATTTTTGGATTCATGGTTTTAGTATGTGGTTCTGAATGAGAGGAGTTTTGTATGCGAGACTGTAGGACTTATTTGTTTCTATTCTCTGAGTTTACTGCTCTAGGATGACTCATATGATGATGGTTTTTTTCTTTTGCTCTATAATATATGATATATGTGACTTAGGTTCTGACGTTATATTGCTAATACGAGCAAGCAAATTTTCAATAGTCTGATCTAGCTGGTGTTATTTATCAGCCTGCTGTCATTCCCTCAACTTAAAAACAGTGATATAAGCACCGTAGCTATGAGATGATAACAGCAACAAAACTTGCCTTCTTCTGCTTATAGACATCATTTGTATATCCTCTCTTCAAATCGTGACAAGAGAGGGGGAATGATTGAGGGAAGGAAGAGAACTGTGGATGTGTAAGGGAAACTGCAAAGGCGGTCACTGTTCATTAAAGGTGACGTGAATAGCAAGTTCTTATGCTGTTGCAGACTGACATATTAAAGTGGGAAAGTTTAATCAATATGGCTGGTGCATCTTTTACTTTATAAAGAAACAAAGGAAAAGACATCAAACTTCTGAAAGCTTGGTGGGCAAGAGTTACCCGGAACTTGTGCTGGTGCGAGGTCAAAGTTACCCACTAGAATAGTCGAGGTGCGTGCAAGCTAGCCCAGACACCACCATTATAAAAGCAAAAACCTTCTTAAGGCAATTAATAGCCCGTTTGGCCAAGCTGCAAAAATCAGCTTATTTTGAGAAGTGCTTTTTCTCAAAAGTGCTTTTCTCAAAAGTACTTTTGGTGAGAAGCAGTTTGTGTTTGGCTAATTAGTTTGAAAAGCACTTCTGAGCAGCAATTAGTGTTTGGCCAAGCTTTAAAAAAAACTGCTTCTAAGTGTATTTTCTCAAAAGTGCTTCTCGAAAAAGTGCTTTTGGAGAGAAGCTACTTTTTTCTGCTTCTCCAAAACTGCTTCTGCTTCTCCTCAAAAGCACTTTTTTTCCTTACAGAAGCTTGGCCAAACACCTCAATTTTGGCCAAAAAAAGCACTTTTGGCCAAAAATAAGCTTGGCCAAACAGGCTATAAGTGCACCTTTCACTTTTAAAGAAACAAGGGAAAAGACATAGTATCAAAACTTCTTAAAGCCATTACTACCATGACTACCAGTTTTTCACATAACATACTAGTGCATGACATAATTCTATCTTGCACCACCGATTATAATATTACTCACCTTTACAGTGTCATGCTCAATTTTTTGAGCTACAATTCTAATGTTGGATTTCTTGTTTGAAGGAAGAAGTGCTGAAAATTGTGAAACCACAACATTTTCTTCCTATTCATGGTGAACTCTTGTTCCTGAAAGAGCATGAATTACTGGGGAGATCAACTGGAATTCATCACACAGCTGTAAGTAATGTGGTACTAGTTCAATATTTGATTGTTACTTCTTTTTACTTCGAGTCCTTCAAATAGTGCAGAGACCATTGTCTTTAAAAGGTGTTTTTCAAGATAATCATGCCGAGGTGATGGGGGAAACGTTACTTATTCTAGAATACTCGCTACTGAAGCCACATGCATCATGTTTGAATGAAGCATATCTTCCTTTGGGTTTGCTTTTGGCACTTTCTTGTTGGATTTTCAAGAATTGCATTTCTCCTGTTTTTTCAAAATACAGTTTGATTGTTATATTATAATTATTTCCACAAGAGCCTGAAAAATTATGATGACTGTCTCTAAACAAGTTAAACCAATTGGTATCTTGATCTAAATAAATCCCGTAATCACGCCTAAAGCCCAAGGGAGGGAAACAATAACATAAAAAACATAACCGTGCCGTATGAAACTGAAGAAAATGGCTCCTGCAGAGTTTAGAGGTTGGCGTGAACCATGGATGACATTAGTCTTGCATCTTTATTGTAAAAACAGGTTTTGGAAGTCAACCCCAAACGGAATGAATGTAGCATAGGGTCCTGTATGTTAGCTAACTATATTGTTGGAGACAAAGCATGTCTAACAGTGTATATACAATTTTCTTCTTTAAATGTGTTTTGCTTATTTAAGATCCCAAACAAAATGGCAACTTTAGTCCCTAAAAAGAGCATGTCCAGTAGGGTGCATACAATTTCCCTGATTCTGAATACTAATCTGCTCAAATAGCATTATTATAACACAATGGTTGCAACATATATACACACACGCACACACATTAGGTATGTTTGTGTGTGTAGTGTATGTATGTTACCTAAAGATAATATGTTAACTGAGTTAATGACCCTGTTTTCTATGTGCCCAAAATAAAACCAAGCTGACCAACTAAATTGTGTCTCTCATTTAAGATACTACAGAATCCATTTTCCACAGTGGTATAAGTAGGTTAAGCCCATTCTTTTATTCTTTTAAAGTAAATGTTTTTAACAGCCTGAGGTATCTGGTTAAAATGCCCTATGTTGTAATTGTGTGTAAATAGGTCATCAAGAATGGAGAGATGCTTGGAATCTCACATTTGAGGAATAGAAAAGTACTATCCAATGGATTCATTTCCCTAGGGAAGGAGAATTTGCAGGTTTTGTTCTCTCTCTCTCTCTCTCTCTCTCTCTCTCTCTCTCTCTCTCTCACACGCACGCACGCACACACACGCACACACACACGCACACACACACTCACACACGCACAAGTTTATACAGACAGAAACGTTCATCTTTGCCTACTAGTTTTCTATTTCTGATAATTAAGGAGATGCCAGTAATCCAGTTAGCAAATTGCAGTTGATGTATAGTGATGGTGACAAAGCATTTGGTACAGCTGCTGAACTTTGTGTTGATGAGAGGCTAAGAATTGCATCTGATGGTCTTATCGTGGTCAGGTAAACTTCATCACCTCGGCTCTCATTGAATCGCAGATTTCTTCACATTGTGACACTGATTCTTGTAAGACATCTGGACTGCAGTATGGAAGTTTTACGTCCTCAATTTGCAGACAGTATAGCAGAGAAAACCTTGAACGGAAAAATAAGAATTACTACACGCTGCTTGTGGCTCGACAAGGGGAAACTTTTGGATGCACTCCATAAAGCTGCACATGCTGCATTGTCAAGCTGTCCTGTGAATTGCCCGCTCTCCCACATGGAAAGAACTGTGTCTGAAGTTCTAAGAAAAATGGTCAGGAAGTACAGTTGTAAAAAGCCTGAAGTTATTGCCATTGCTTTAGAAAAAACTGCAGGAGCCCCGGCAGACGAGATCAATGGAAAACTTTCTAGAAAGGCAGATGTTTGTTCTGGTATTTCTGCCTTTAGAAAAGTGTTGGATGGAGATCCGAGGAAAAGACCGCCAAGTCCAACAAACACAGAAGAATGCAATGCCCATGCTTATCCAACTAATGATGCAGAACAGCAAGTCAAAGGTTCTGTTCCCATTGTTTTCTTTACAAGATAATAAATTTTAAATTAATCTGTCTAAGTTTCTAGACAATAAGTCCCAGCGGAGGACAAAAAACAACTAGGTGATTTCTTCCCATATGTCCAAAGCCTTGATGGGTAGAGTTACCCGGTACCTGTGATTGTGGGAGGTAGCAGGTACCCCGTGGAATTTGTCGAGGTGCGCGCAAACTGGACCGGACACGACGTTTATCAAACAAAAAGAATCTGCTAAGTTTTGAGGCCAAAAGTCCTATTTTTTTAGTACTTCGTAGCGGGTCCTAATTACTTTTTAACTCTGTGATTTATTCTAGTTCTATCCTCTGACCATCTTCTATTAGAAACTCAGAATAGTTTATGATTGAGATAACAGCTGAACTTTTCATAGTGATAGCAATAATTGTAACAATGAACGTAATAATAGTAATCCCTTTTGAATGGTTTCACAGCTGTAATTAGGTATTCATGTTTTATTTTACTTTTTCTTCTTTTCCTTTTATTATGTTAGACTATTGTAAATGTAGTACCCTTCATCATCAATAAATAATTTAGATATAGCAACTCAATTGGATTTGTTTTTTTTATCCATTTTGGATTATTATTATTATTATTAGTATTTTTTTAATTATTATTATTATTATTATTTTTTATTATAATATTACTAGTTTTGTTATCATCATCATCATTATTGTCGCGTCGTCACTAATTTTGTTTAAGGGTTGGTATGTTTGTGATGCTCTTGATGTAATTGTTTTTGAGATTTGTGTGGTAGACTGGACAAATAATCAGGGGTATTCATAGTATGGTATAGAAATTTCGAGGAGTAGAATTAGAGGATTACGCAAAGTAATATGGATGATAGCGTAATATTTGTACTGCAATTATGAAAGGTTGGTAAACCACATATCACGTAACCATAGGCTCAAATGGGAGGATATCTTGTTCATTCGCAACAAAATATTTTCTTTGTGCGTCGGTTAAAAAAAACATGCTTTTTGGGGGGTGACATAGTGAGAAGGGCTTTAATGATAAGTCCCGTAGTGTGTGAAACTAAAGGAAGATGATCCTTCCACGGACCCACTCTTTTGTTTCATGTGAAAGTTCCTTATTTTGACTTGGCCAGTAAACAGATTCAAGTTCTGAATGCATTCTCGGTCTGCAATATATTTATGCTTCATCAATCGTAGTATATTTTATCTTCTAGAGAAGACATTTTCTTTAGGGGTAGATAACTAGATATTATATAGTAGTAGATTCAATGTTTCTATTCTCATCTTGTAATAATGATTAGGTCTTATGAATCCAATGCGTTTTGTAGTGAGTGTTATTCATGACTTTTCCTTCACGCAGGTGATGATATGCGTGCTGAGAGATTTATGCATGAGGAAGCAATTACTTCAAGTTCAAACTCACAGGATAATTTCTCTTCCGGTGAGAGTATGTCAGATATAACATCATCACCAGTAGATCAGTTACAACAAGGTATGCCTGCTGATTTGTCACAAGCAGGATCTGAAGAAATGTTCAGAAAAGTGAGCATCGGCCTTGATTTAAACTTGCTAGAGCCTAAGTTGCAATCTTCAAAACCTTTGAAGAGGAACAGATGGAAACCTGAAGAGGTTAAGAAATTGATTAAAATCCGGGGGGAACTCCACGGCAGGTTTCAGGTTGTCCGGGGACGGATGGCACTTTGGGAAGAGATATCTTCAAGATTAGTGTCTGGTGGAATCAATCGGACTCCTGCACAGTGTAAATCTCAGTGGGCTTCTCAAGTTAAAAAATATGAGGTGTGTTATTCTCCTTATCCTTCTATGTTGAGTTCATTTGTAGTTCCATCAGTGGCGGAGCCAGAATTTTCGTTAAGGGGTGTAAAATATATAAAAGCAAACATACCAGAAAATTAAGGGGAGTCAATACATAGTATATATACATATAATTTATTTTTTTACCTATCTACACAGTGTATTTTTCCCGCGAACCTTCCTATAAGGTGGCTCTGCCACTGATTACACTGTTCCATTACTTGGTCGATAGCATTCTTAAGCTTCATTGAAATGATCCTTTTTGGAACAAGTTCTGGGGAATAGCTATAGATGTCTGCTCTGTTCGGGCTTAAATAAAAGTGAAATAGAGACCATCCCTTATTTTTGCTGTGTTATAAGGAAAAAGGGTAGAAAACCTAAGTTAGAACCAAACCTTTAAAAGAAAAAAAAAAAACTTAAGTTAGAACCAAATATTAGTTTGTAAAAATATCTTGCTCTCTTAAGCTATATGTAGGTAATTATAACAGCTTTTGCTACTCTGTATAGGCAAGCAAGAATGATAAGAAGAGCCAGGAAAAAGTTGCTTACTTTGTGGACATGAGTAACATCTTGTCTCTGAAATGAATGACATTGTACTCGAGGATAGTGCTTGTGGAGGCAATTCTTCCATAATGGGATGTCAGCAATGAGATTCTTCCAAACGAGTCCAACTCGCTTAAACATAGGATGTGGACTAGGGCTGCATCATTGTGCTGGCAACTCTCTTCATTCCCATGCTAGTTATCTGCAGCCTGGTGTTTGAAGCAAGAATGTTAGAGATGGGATTAGGGTGGAAAAAGAATGTGAACTTGTTGAGGGTTTGAAGGTAGATTTTGTGTATTCTTTATTTTGGGGCCTGTAATGGTTATACATGCAGTAATGATACGAGTGATTCACTACACTGTTCTCTCAAAATATAAATGCACTTGTCCCTTTCCCTTTTTGAATTAATCTTGCGCTGGCTGTCATTGTCCTGTAATTTCTTTCATTCTAGTTAAAGGAGAAATGATCAACTTTTCATTCTTTTGGGTAGCTGACAACAATTTTTTTGTTATATAGAATAGAATAGACTTCATTGTCCTTCCACATCTGGCTTCACATCTACAAATTAGGTTCTAGAATACCAGACTTGAGTGTAGAGCTGGCAACTTAGACCCTAACCCGTAGAGTAAAAATTGCACGGGCGCCCTATTTGGTCGCCCCTATTTAACCTATACCCATTTCTTTTTAAAAAGTTTTAACTTGTACTCACTTTTTAAACAACTTCAGGCCCCTTTCTCCTCCTCCTTCTCCTCCTTCGTTTTCTTCTTCTTCTTCTTTCTTCTGCTGCTGTTGGTGCTGCTATGAAACTTCAGTTCATGGGGTGATTGCCATAAATATGTTTATCAGATTATTTAAAAACAAATTATAAATAATTACGTAAGTTAGTAGGCAATAATTTGTGAATATTTTCACGTACGTAAGTTAGTAGACAATGATAATTCTGTTCTTTTCACATTTATTGTTTCCAAAATTTATGATTTAGATATTGTTGGCAATCTGATTATTTATCTAGTATGTTAGAAAGCTTTTTCAAAAACTTCAGCTTATATAGTGCTGAAGCTTTTACAAATGAACTAAATAACTTCAACATCTTTTGCTGAAGTTTTTGAAAAAGCTTTATGACAAAACTAATGAATCCAGGACAAAAAAATTTCAGCTTTTAGTGCTGATGTTTTTACAAATGAACTAAATAACTTCAGCATCTTCTGCTGAAGTTTTTTGAAAAAGCTTATCCAGGACAAAAAAACTTCAGCTTATTTAGTGCTGAAGTTTTTATAAATGAACTAAATAACTTCAGCATCTTCTGCTGAAGTTTTTGAAAAAGCTTAATGACAAAACTAATGAATCCAGGACAAAAAAACTTCAGCTTATTTAGTGCAATTACAAACAAAAACTTCAGCAAATAGAGAACAAAACTTCAGTTACTATGCTTAAGTTCAGCAATTACAAACAAAAACTTCAACACACTTGCTACTTCAGGCCCGTCTACTAGAATGCTGAAGTTTTGCGTGATTGCCTTTGCTACTTCAGTCCCGTATGCTGAAGTTACGCGAAAAAGTGGGTACGCTTGCAATTTTTTTTGCAAAGCGGGCACAAGTTAAAACGTGACCCAAAAAGCGGGTATAGATGCAAATACCCCACCCGTCGAAAGTTGATTGGGTTGGGGTGATAACCAAAAGGTAATTGGGTCAAAATGTGTAGACCCCTTTTGACCCGCTGGAAAATTGGGTTCGGATGGGTCATAATGAGGTAACCCAACGGGCTGTAACGACTCGTCCCAACTGGTTAAATGGCTTATAAAGCAAATGGAAATTTTTGATCTTCTGATAGACATAGAGAAAATTTCTTGGATATCCTCAAAGTAGGGGTGTATAGATACCAATTGTATCGAATATTTAAGGAATTTTTACCTCCTATAGCAAAGGTAGATACCTTATTTATTTTAAATAAATACTTTTTTAAAAAATTATATTCCGTAGTTATCTTTTGATTTTTATAGCCAAATATATATTTATGGTCATCTCCTACGCTTAAGACATAAAATACGCCTTGTATTATTTTTCTCTCTCATTCTTTCAGTTTTTTCTCCACCCTCTCTCTCTCAACTCCAGTCTTTCTCCATGAATATAACCACAATTCTCCCAAATGCAGATCGAAATACACTACTAAAAAACGGCCAATTTCCAACGGAAAAAAGTAGTCGGAAATTTCCGACGGAATCAGTCGGAAAATACATAAAAATTTATTTTTTAATTTTTTACTAATAGTTACGACTAATATTCCGTCTATATCCGTCGTAAATTTTGGCGGAAAATTCCGCGCCACTTTAGTGACCAATTCGATCGGAAATAATTTCTTTTTTAAAAAAGAAATAAAAAAATA
Source organism: Nicotiana attenuata (assembly GCF_001879085.1). NCBI lineage: Eukaryota > Viridiplantae > Streptophyta > Magnoliopsida > Solanales > Solanaceae > Nicotiana > Nicotiana attenuata. The sequence goes on along the minus strand of NW_017671452.1, from coordinate 176,735 downwards.
GCGACCGATTCGGTCGAAATTTTTTAGTAAAGTGAGGTTGACTGCTTTGACCAAATTAGCGACCGAATCAGTCGGAAATATTTTTTTAAAACCCTACCAGCGCACTTCTTTCTTTTCCTTACCCTCTTTTCCTCCTTCTCTCTTCTCTCTTTCACTCAAACTTCCCCCACCTAAACCCACCGCTGCCACCAACCAGCGGCGCCGCTGAAGTTCCGTCGAGACTCCGTCTCTACTGCCACCACCCGCTGAAGCTCCGTCAGAGGATAAGAGGGGTTAGAGGTACTATTTTTTTCCTTCTTCATTACAGGTTTATATATTTTGGATTTTCATCATTTTACACCATCTTTCTTTATGTTTGTGCTGAGCATATGTGTGTGTGTGTGTGTTTTCCTGTGTTTGGTGTAAATTTGCTGATTTGGTTTTGCAAATTCTTGAAGAAGGATTTTACCAAAGAAATTATTGAGTTGATGAAGTACTATACCCTGCTGGTTTTGTACTTCCATTTGTTAGTTTTGACTAGTTGATGTACTAAAGATTCTACTTTAACTTTAAGATGCAATGTCAATTGGGACAATTTAGCTGTGTTGTTGAATCAAAAAGGTGTTTTTAAGACCGTTTTTAACTTTGTACCCACACCTTCTATACCATTATCTTCACTGGCTTTCATGATAGTCAACATGGTGGCTCACCAGCTGTTGCACCCTCGGTCTTTTATAGTCAACATACTGACTCACCAGCTGCTGCACCCTCGGGCTTTCATGGTAGTCAGCATACTGGCTCACCAGCTGCTGCACCCCCGAGCTTTCATCGTAGTCAGCATGATGGTGCATCTTTTGTTGCTCCATCATCTTCCAGTCCATCATCATCATCCATTCCCAGCATATCTAGGTTGGATATTGGAGGCTCTCGCCCAGCTACATCTAATGCTGCTTCTGCACCATCTGGTAGACGCAGGCAGAATCTTGGAGGGGATGTACAATTTGATAGTTATAATCGATTGATAATCGTCCCCCACAAGGACGGGTAAGAAGGTTCTTGTACAAATTTTTATGTTTTGAATGTACATTTAGATGTGTTAACATTAAGGAATATTTATTTGCAATTAAAAGGTGTTTATTAATTGTATATATGTTAACTTTAATGCAGGTTTTTGCCATCCTTTCAATCTACACATTTGGTTACAGATTCTATGAAGCCATTTTATCATGAGCCGTGGACTTCTTGGAGAAAGATACCGTACAACATCAGAGAGCAAATGTTGAATCAATTTAGGGTAAAAATTAATTATATTTATTAATAATTATCGTTTTCATCTAATGTTACTTTTTTATATTGCATACAAGGTGTACATGGCATCCTCAGCATCAAAATGCAATAAATAATATTTTGGAGAAGAAAGCTGCTATAAGGATTAAAGATACTATGTGCACTGCTCGAAATTCCGGTAAAATGCCGGAATGGTTAAGAGTAGATGTTTGGGATAAACTTCTTGAGAAATGGAATACCCCAGAATGGAAGGCAAAGAGTGAACAAGCAAAGGAAAACTGTGCCTCTAAAAAAGGTGGCTCGTTGCACACAGGAGGTTCGATTACTTTTGAGGCCCATAAACTAAGAATGGTAATTATATATAAAAAATTTCTTAGTATTACATATAGAATTTTACGTTTGTAAAGTCTAACTCATACTTTTTCTTATGAAGGAAAAGGAAAGAGGGCGAGATGTGAGTTACGCTGAGGTCTTCGAGGAGTTGCATAAGAAAAAGAAAAAGGATGGTACAAGAGAACACTGGGTGGAGACGCATGCATCAGACACATATGTAAAATTCTAACTTCATAATTATTTATGGTTTATTCATATTAGTTTTTTTTACATAATAGTTATGTTTTTCATTTCAGGACGATTATCATAAAAGGTTGGAAGAATGGCAACAAACTCAGCCTCCTTCAACTCAACCAACACCTGATGATATGGTTTCATTGTGGACAGAGGCAGCGGGTGGAGCAAACAAAGGCAGAGTCTACGAACTAGGAGTACATCGACCTACAGGTCATCCAAACCCACTCTTAGCCAATTCTTCTCCTCAAAATCAAGAACAGATGGAAGATATGAGAAACGAAATTCATGGATTGAAGCAACAATTGGACTCCCAATACGGAACATTTGTTAAGATGCAGAAATTCTTGCGTAAACATGGGCATGATTTATCTGATGATGAGGATGTACAAACTGAATCTGATGTGTAGTAGTTTAGTTGTGATGTTTTGGTTGATTGGTAAACTTGATTGTGAGAGACAACTTTATGTATTGCTTTTAAACTTGAATATGGGCTGCTATTTGGATGTTTTTATGCCCAAAATTGTTAGGTTCAAATGTTGGAATTGTTGGTTTAAGTTGTGTTAATGGTTGGCATTGTTGGTTTAGAGTTTGTTAATGTAATGTTAATTTAGATAGTGTTAATGTATTGTTGGTTCGTATTATTGTATTAATGTATCGTTGGTTTAGATTGTTGATTGGTATTTTTTTGTTTGTGATAGTTTGACAGGTGGTGTAGCTCGAAATTGGGCAGAATTCTGCCCAGTTTTGTACAAAATTTTGACGGAAACGGTCGGAAAGCTCCCCAGATTTAGCAATAAATTGTTAGATTTTCGACTGATTCGGTCGGAAATTTTTTTAAAAAAAAAATAATATTCACAAATTTTCGACGGATTCCGTCGGAAATTAAATAAAATTTAATTTTTAATTATAATTTCCGACAGATACGGTCGGAAATTGCAAAAAGAAAAAAATTAATATTCAACAGTTTTCGACGGATTCCGTCGGAAAATAAATAAAATTTAATTTTTAATTTTTAATTTTCCTTGTATTATTACGACCGATTCAGTCGGTAAATTCCGACCACTTTAGTCGGAAAGGCGAATTATTTGGTAGTCTGGCCTTTTCGAAATTTGCGACTACTTTAGTCGGAAATCACCGACGGATTCAGCCGGAAATTGTTTTCAGACCGACCAAATTCGGTCGGAAAGTAGTCGAAAATACGTGATTTCCGACCGAATTCCGACCGTTTTGGCCGTCGGAAATCTGCCATTTTCTAGTAGTGATAATTTTTGTGCCCTCTTCCTTTCTCCCTCCGGTGCGTATTTGGTCGAATTGAATCCGAAGTCCCCAACTCACCCATCTCTATGATACTGCCGTTGATTCTCGTCACTCGTTAGGTAATCGGAAAATTCGATTATCAAATTCCAATTTTAGGGCTCATCCATCATACAATGCGGCAAATCAATATTGTTTTCAAGGAATCCACTGCATTGAACTTAGTGTTTCTTTTGCCCTAGTTTGTTTTGCATTTAATTTTTCGCCTTTTTTGTTTGTTTAAAATGAGTAAAGAAGTTATCTTTATTGATAGATATGGCGGAGGAGAATTTTGAAGCATGACAATAGCAGCTAGACCTACATGGGCGCCAGCTAAAGGTGGGAATTAACAAGGTGGAACTCGAATTTTTGGTGCATCTCGGAAACAGTGGCGTTTCGAGTCAGAATCACGGCCCTCTTGACAAGACGACATTAGGGTTGTTCTTGAACAAAGACGACGGAGTTTGGGGCTGAGCAACTTGAATTTTCTGTTAATATATTTCAATGTATTTGGGGCTGAGCAACTTGAATTTTCTGTTAATATATTTCAATGTATTTCAATGTATCTCGCTCTATTTCCATGTATTTCATTGTATTCATTATCTTTTTTTTTCATTGTATTTCAATGTATCTCGCTGTATTCCATGTATTTCATTGTATTCACTATCTCGTTGTATTCCATGAATGTATTCATATATTTTTTTAATTAATATAATTTATGTATTCAGATGTATATATGTATTCAAATTGCTCTGTTTTTGTTGTATTTATCGGCTGGGAAAAATATTCAGCATATTTTCTCTGAAGATTGCTATGTTTTTGGGTTATTTTTCGGTTGAGAATCATTTTATAACTGGAAATACAAATTTTGTGTGTTATAATTGGGTTTGTTGAGTTATATTAGGAGTCTATTATGTTAGTTGATTCACTTTCCGTTTAAAAACAGCTGAATAGACCATGAATTGCGCTATTTACGTTACTATATTCACAAATACTTATCGTGAATACAGTCGAATACAATAATCTGTCTAGCTGTAATCCCCTGTTTCACGCCTAGAAATGCTACTGTATTCATGAATACAGTAGCTTAAATACATCGAATACACTCTAAAAAACCTGAAAACATAGCTATAAGAAGTAATATAGTAAATGGTAGCTACAACTAGCTAATGACCACTAAAACATAGTGATTTCTGAAAGTTTCTCAATATTTAAATCTACAGCCTCGGATCTTTTCTCAATAAATATAAACTTTTTTTAAAATTAGATCAATATTATGATCCTATATAAGTAATTCTCAAATGACGACAAATAAGAAAAATATTTATAGAAGTAAAGTTTTACTCAAAATTAAAATTTTAAAATATTAAGAATTTCTGCATAATTCAAGTAGAGAAATTTTAATAGCTAACAATTTCATTAATGTCAAAATTCAACCTAGAAAAATAATTTAAATAGCAATTTTAACCAAATTACATCCTAAAAGGCACCATTACATCTTTTTAAAATAAGACTTGTTCGACAAAAACTTTGTGGAATCACATGATTATGATTTTTATGATTCCATAAATTATGCTTCGTCATCTCATAAGAATCTCAAAATTTAGACTGATAGTCACATGATCCCGCCAAGTCGATGAGTAAATCTCATATATGTCAAAACTTTTAAATGCAATACTGTTGGAAGCATGTGTTGATATTGATGTAAATAATCGGGCGTTAAATATGTCCCCAATGTAATAATATAAAACTCAAACTTCAAAACAATTAAAATGCATTGACTAAAAACATAAAGAATTCTATATTGCCGGAACATCTACAGGAAAAATATCTCTTTCTAAGTCTAATTAGAGAGAATGATTCTGTTATCTAATTCAAATAACAAAAGAATAATTTTTAATTGGCACGCATCGAGAAAGTACTAAGGAATATGTGTTGTCTCTTAAGCTTAGGGTTTCAAAGTACATTAGTTTAGCGTCGCCTAGTGTAACAACCCGATCGGTCGTTCTGAGCTTTTGCACTTTGATCGCCAGTTCTCGGGCGCGACTTGCCCCGTGTAATATATTATGACTGATGTAGATCGTTGGTTTTGGTTTCAGAAAAAATCGGAATGAATTTGAAAGAACAGTTTCAGTTGAAAGCTTTGAATTTGAAAGGTTTGACCAAGAGTTGACTTATCTGTATATGAGCTCGGATCAAAATTTTTATGATTTGGTTAGCTTCGTTGGGTGATTTATGACTTAGGAGCGTGATCGGAATTGGTTTTGGAGGTCCGGAGTTGAGATTTTGGCGATCTCCGGTTGGCAGGTGAGATTTTGATCCGGGAGTTAGAATGGAATTTCGAGAGTTGCAGTATCTTCTTTATGTCATTTGGGATGTGTGTGAAAAATTTCAAGTCGACGTCGTTTGGTCGGGTTTTTGATCGAAAGTGTATTTCGGAAGTTTTTGGAAACTTAGGCTTGAATTCGATGAGTTTTCAGTAATTTGATGTTGTTTGAGGTGTTTTGATGATTGGAACAAGTTTGAATGATGTTATGGGTTATGTTAGTAGGTTTGGTTGAGGTCCTGAGGGCCTTGGGTGTGTTTCGGGAGGTTAAGCGGATCAATTTCATGTTTTGAGAACTTCAGAAAATTGCAGGTCTCAGTTGCTGGATTTTTGTTCATTGCGATCGCGTTGGCTCTCTCGCGATCGCTTAGAAGCCTTGGAGGGAGCAGTTAAATTGTTCTTCGCGTTCGCACAAGTAGGGATGCGATTGCATAGCTGGGTAAAATCATTGATCGCGAACGCGTAGGGATGGTCGCGTTCGCATAGAGTAAAGTGGACCTGAGGTCTTGGTTGGATTTTGTGCATCGCGAACGCGGAGTATTGTCCGCGATCGCATAGAGTGATTCTGCAGTGTATCGCGTTCGCATTGATTATGTTGCGTTCGCATAGGGTTTAATCTGAGGGCTGAGCTTTTGTGCTTCGCGATCGCGGAGGTCTTCCCGCAGTCGCATAGAAGAAAATATCCCTGGGCAGAATGTTTAAAGCTCGTCTTGTCCGCGATTTTGAGGCTTATTTCCTCCATAGTTGATCATTTTGAGAGCTTTTTGAAGGAGATTCAAGAGGGATTCAAGGAGAATCGATTGGAGGTAAGATTTTCGAACCTAAAACGTGATTTTATTGTGAAATCTATCAAGAAATTCATGGAAACTTGAACAAAAATGGAAGAAGTAGGGCTTGGGATTTTGGATTTTTAATTTCGGATTTGAGGGGTCATTTGGACTCCGATTTTGATGTTCTTTATATGCATAGACTCGTGAGGAGTTAAGGAATCCGTTAATGTAAAAATTTCTGAGTTTCGAGAAGTGGGCCCGGGGCTCGAGTTTTGGTAATTTCGGGACTTGTGCCCGTTATTAATTGTTTTCGCTTGAGGTTTGTTCCCTTAGCATATTGTGATGTATTCGTTTTGATTTTGGATAGATTCGACGCGCGTGGAGGCCGATTTGAGGGGCAAAGGCGTCGCGAGCTAGAGATTTCGCCGGTTCGAGGTGAGTAATGATTGTAAATGATATCCTGAGGGTTTGAAACCCCGGATTGCACATCGTAGTGCTATATTGAGGTGACTTGCACGCCGGATAGCGAGCGTGGGGTAGAGCACCGTTTGAGGTGACTTGCACATCGTAGTGCTATATTTGAGGTGACTTGCACATCGTAGTGCTATATTTGACTAAAACTTGTTAGTTATCATCATGGCTTGGTGTCACGACCCGGATTTCCCACCCTCGGGAGTCGTGATGGCGCCTACTATTGGGAGCTAGGCAAGCCAAATTTAATTACTTCTTCATTTATAGCATAATCCCTTTTTAGCAATTATCAGCAACAAAATTAAATGATAGGCGGAAGTCTAAAATTATAGAAATCTGAATAGAAATGCGGAGATATTTAATATAGCCTCTACCCAAGATTGGTGTCACATCACTCACGAACTACTAAGAGTACTAAATACAAAGTCTGAAAGAAAATATAACTATTTGTCTCGGGAACAATGAGATAACAGAGTTAAATAAAGGATAGAGGAGACGCCGGGCCTGCGGACGCCTGCAAGGCTACCTCGGTATCTCACTGGACTAAAGGTAGGCTCCCGTGCTACTGCTGCTCACCAAACCTGGATCTGTACAAAAGAGCACAGAGTGTAGCATCAACACAACCGACCCCATGTGCTGGTAAGTGCCTAGCCTAACCCCAGCGAAGTAGTGACGAGGCTAGACCGGACTACCACATAAACCTGTGCAGTTATTTATACATATACAGCGGAATCGAAATACAACGACAAGTAAACAATATGGGAGGGGAAACATGCTGTGGGGAGATAAAAGTTTCAAGTAAAAGTGGCCTAGTAACGAAGGAAATAGCACAACTCATACAATAATAAGGAACAGAGATCAACAAGTGCACGACATCACCCTTCGTGCTTTTACTCTCATCCTCACCAAGCAATAATATAATAAATCATGCACGGCATCACCCTTCGTGATTTTACTCTCGTTCCTCACATATAATCAATAGAATCGGCACGGAATGGCACATCGTGCTGCACGGCATCACCCTTCGTGATTTACTCTCTTTTCCTCACAATAAGCAAACAATGCACGGCACCACCCTTCGTGCTTTACACTCTTCCCTCACAAGAAACAAGCAATGCACGGTATCACCCTTCGTGCTTTAACACCCTTCCTCACCCAAACAACAATCACAAACAAGGGCAAGGGAACAACAAAAACAATAATGAAAATCCCGGCAAGGGAGCATAAATAAACAACTAAAACCCGGCAAGGGTACAACATCAATAACCTCAACGTCCCGGCAAGGGAAAAACTCAATAAACAATAATATCCCGACAAGGGAGCAGTTTAAATACTCTTTCTCTTCTTTCACTTTCATCTCATAGTTCACATTATCCCTTGAGCCGATGCTCCAAAGATTTACTTATCTCATATACCTTCACAATTTGTATTCC
>NW_017671452.1:137794-166308 GCF_001879085.1 Nicotiana attenuata | reverse complement strand
GCGTCGAACTTCTTCCGAGTCAGCGGAAGTCCAGTAACAAAATCCATGGTAATCCGCTCCCACTTCCACTCGGGAAGCTCAATCCTCTGGAATACACCACCAGGCCTCTGGTGCTCGTACTTAGCCTGCTGACAATTCAAACAACGAGCCACATATGCTACGATATCCTTCTTCATTCTACGCCACCAATAATGCTGCCGCAAATCCTGATACATCTTCGCGGCGCCCGGATGAATAGAGTACCTGGAACTATGGGCCTCCTCCAATATCAACTCCCGAAGCCCATCCACATTGGGCACACAAACTCGCCCCTGCAATCTCAAAACTCCATCCGTATCTAAGGTAACCTGCTTGGCACCTCCTCGCTGCACCGTGTCTCTAAGGACACACAAATGGGGATCATCAAACTGCCGATCACGGATGCGCTCCAATAATGAAGAGCGAGCGACCGTGCAAGCTAGCACACGACTGGGCTTAGAAACATCCAGTCTCACGAACTGATTGGCTAATGCCTGAACATCCAAAGCAAATGGCCTCTGACTGACCGGAATATAAGCAAGACTGCCCATACTGGCTGACTTCCTACTCAAAGCATCGGCCACTACATTAGCCTTCCCCGGATGATAAAGTATGGTGACATCATAATCCTTCAACAACTCCAACCACCTCCTCTTCCTCAAATTCAACTCCTTTTGCTTGAACAAGTACTGAAGACTCTTGTGATCAGTGAACACCTCACACGCCACGCCATACAAATAATGCCTCCAAATCTTCAATGCGTGAACAATGGCTGCCAACTCTAGATCATGCACTGGATAGTTCTTCTCATGAATCTTCAACTGTTTCGAAGCATAGGCAATGACCTTGCCATCCTGCATCAACATTGCTCCAAGTCCAATACGGGAAGCATCACAATAAACTGTATAGGGCCCTGAACCTTTGGGCAAAACCAACACCGCTGCCGTAGTCAGAGCTGTCTTGAGCTTTTGAAAGCTCGCGTCACACTCATCCGACCATCTGAACTGGGCACCCTTCTGGGTCAATCTGGTTATCGGGGCTGCAATAGATGAAAATCCCTCCACGAACCGTCGATAGTAGCCTGGCAACCCAAAGAAACTCCGAATCTCTGTAGCTGATGCTGGTTTAGGCCAGTTCTTGACTGTCTCTATCTTCTTCGGGTCCACCTGAATACCCTCTGCTGATACAACATGACCCAGAAATGCGACTGAACCCAACCAGAACTCACACTTCGAGAACTTAGCATATAGCTGACTATCCCTCAGAGTCTGAAGAACCACTCTAAGGTGCTGCTCGTGCTCCTCCTGGCTGCGGGAGTATATCAATATATCATCAATGAACACTATCACGAATGAATCCAAATAAGGCCTGAGCACCCGGTTCATCAAGTCCATGAAAGTTGCTGGGGCATTTGTCAACCCGAATGACATAACCAAGAACTCATAATGCCCATACCGAGTGCGAAAAGCTGTCTTAGGGACATCGGATGCCCTAATCCTCAACTGGTGGTAGCCAGATCTCAAGTCAATCTTGGAGAATACCCTGGCACCCTGAAGCTGGTCGAACAAATCATCAATCCTCGGCAGTGGATACTTATTCTTGACCGTTACCTTTTTCAATTGCCGGTAATCAATACACATCCTCATTGACCCATCCTTCTTCTTGACAAATAACACTGGCGCACCCCAAGGAGACACACTGGGTCTAATGAAACCCTTCTCAAGCAAATCCTGCAACTGTTCTTTTAACTCCTTCAACTCCGGCGGGGCCATACGATATGGCGGAATGGAAATGGGCTGAGTGCCTGGGACCAGATCAATGCAGAAATCAATGTTCCTGTCGGGTGGCATCCCCGGCAGGTCTGAAGGAAAAACATCAGGGAACTTGCAAACAACGAGCACATAATCGATAGAGGGAACCTCGGCACTGGAATCCCGAACATAAGCTAAATAAGTCAAACATCCCTTCTCGACCATACGCCGAGCCTTCACATACGATATGACACTACGGGTAGAATGACCTGGAGTCCCCCTCCACTCTAAACGAGGCATACCCGGTAAAGCTAAGGTCATCGTCTTGGCATGGCAGTCCAAGATAGCGTGATAGGGTGATAATCAGTCCATCCCCAATATAATATCAAAGTCGACCATATCTAAAAGTAACAGATCTACACGAGTCTCCAGACCCCCAATCACCACAATACAAGAGCGATGGACTCGATCGACCACGATGGAATCACCTACCGGCTTAGACACATAAACAGGAATACCCAATGCATCACTAGGCATGATCAAATACAGGGCAAAATATGATGACACATACAAATACGTAGACCCCGGATCAAACAACACCGAAGCATCTCTATCACAAACCAAAACCGTACCTGTAATAACCGCATCTGAAGCCTCTGCCTCGGATCTAGCATGAAGAGCATAACAACAGGGCTGGGCCCCACCACTCTGATCTACCTCTCCGAGATGGCCTGCTGCTGGCTGGCCTCCACCTCTGGCGGTCTGAGCTCCACCTCTATAACCTCTACCTCCACCTCTGGCACCTCTACCCCCACCTCTAGTTGGCTGGCGGGCTGTGGAGCAGTTGGTGCCTGAACCATGGCACGAGAACCCTGGTGCTGAGAACTGCTCGGTGCTCGAGGGCAAGATCTGGCAATATGACCCATGTCACCACAAGTGTAACAAGTCCTCGGATGCTGAGCCTGCTGGCCCTGTCGACCTGAATGACCACCACGGAAACTCTGAAGCGGCGGTGCACTGATAGGTGCTGATGGTGCACTATAGGACTGCTGGTCAGAATAATGCCCATGGAAACCACGATCACCTGGGGCACCCTGAGAAACCTGGAGGGCTGACTGGAAAGGCCTAGAAGGCTGACTCCTATCATATGAATCTCTACCTCCAGATGAGGCACCACTGAATCGACCTGACTGACGGGGTCTCTTGTCTGCTCTATGACCACCTCCTTGTGGCAATACCATCTCGATCCTCCGGGCCATATTGGCCGCCTCCTGAAAAGTAATATCACTCCCCGCCTCTCTAGCCATCTGTAGACGAATCGGCTGGATGAGTCCATCAATAAACCGTCTCACCCTCTCCCTCTCAGTGGGGAGTATGACAATAGCATGGCGAGCCAACTCAATAAACCTGGTCTCGTACTGGGTGGCTGATATGGATCCTTGATGGAGACGCTCAAACTGCCTCCGATAGGCCTCACGCTGGGTGACAGGAAGAAACTTCTCCAAAAATGTGTGCGTGAACTGCTCCCAGGTCAAGGCTGGAGACCCTGCTGGTCTAGCTAAACAGAAATCCCTCCACCAAGTCTTGGCGGATCCAGATAGGCAAAATGCAGCAAAGTCAACTCCATTGGACTCCACAATACCCATGTTCCGAAGAACCTCATGGCAACTGTCCAAATAATCCTGAGGATCCTCGGTGGGTGCACCACTGAAAGTAGTAGTAAAGAGCTTGGTGAACCTATCCAATCTCCACAATGCATCGGCAGACATGGCTGCCCCATCACCGGCCTGGGCTACCACACCCGGCTGAGCTGCTCCAACTGGCTGAACAGCTGGAGCCTGAACCTGAGGAGCTACCTGCTCCGGAGTACGTGTAGCAGGAGTCTGGGCCCCTCCTCCAGCCTGAGAGACAGCTGGTGCTACAGGAAGTAAACCCGCTCGGGTAACACTCTCCATGAGGCCCACCAATAAGCGTCCTGAAGAACTGGGGTAGCAATAAACCCCTCTGGGACCTGAGCTGGGCCCACCGGAAGTGCTGGGGCTAGGGCCGGAACCTCCTCGTCAAAGTCAACCTGAGGCTCCGCCACTGGTGCTGCTGCTCGGGGCTGAGCTCTGCCCCTACCTCATCCTCTAGCACGGCCTCGTCCTCTGCCCCTAGCGGGAGCTGTTTGGGGCTCGGACTGCTGATCAGAAGATGAGGAAGCGCGTGTGCTCGCCATCTACGAAACAACATAATAGAAATTCAATCAGCATTGAGAAACCAAAGTGCACGACAAGAAGGAACAAATGTGAAACTTTTCCTAACTCGGTAGTCTCTGGGATAAGTACAGACGTCTCCGTACCGCTCCCTCAGACTCTACTAAGCTTGTCCGTGAGTTGTGAGACCTATGCAACCTAGAGCTCTGATACCAACTTGTCACGACCCGGATTTCCCACCCTCGGGAGTTGTGATGGCGCCTACTATTGGGAGCTAGGCAAGCCAAATTTAATTACTTCTTTATTTATAGCATAATCCCTTTTTAGCAATTATCAGCAACAAAATTAAATGATAGGCGGAAGTCTTAAATTATAGAAATCTGAATAGAAATGCGGAGATATTTAACATAGCCTCTACCCAAGATTGGTGTCACATCACTCACGAACTACTAAGAGTACTAAATAAAAAGTCTGAAAGAAAATATAACTGTTTGTCTCGGGAACAATGAGATAACAGAGTTAAATAAAGGATAGAGGAGACGCCGGGCCTGCGGACGCCTGCAAGGCTACCTCGGTATCTCACTGGACTAAAGGTAGGCTCCCGTGCTACTGCTGCTGACCAAAACCTGGATCTGTGCAAAAGAGCACAGAGTGTAGCATCAGCACAACCGACCCCATGTGCTGGTAAGTGCCTAGCCTAACCCCAGCGAAGTAGTGACGAGGCTAGACCGGACTACCACATAAACCTGTGCAGTTATTTATACATATATAGCGGAATCGAAATACAACGACAAGTAAACAATATGGGAGGGTAAACATGCTGTGGGGAGATAACAGTTTCAAGCAAAAGTGGCCTAGTAACGAAGGAAATAGCACAACTCATACAATAATAAGGAACAGAGATCAACAAGTGCACGGCATCACCCTTCGTGCTTTTACTCTCATCCTCACCAAGCAATAATATAATAAATCGTGCACGGCATCACCCTTCGTGCTTTTACTCTCGTTCCTCACATATAATCAATAGAATCAGCACGGAATGGCACATCGTGCTGCACGGCATCACCCTTCGTGCTTTACTCTCTTTTCCTCACAATAAGCAAATAATGCACGACATCACCCTTCGTGTTTTACACTCTTCCCTCACAAGAAACAAGCAATGCACGGCATCACCCTTCGTGCTTTAACACTCTTCCTCACCCAAACAACAATCACAAACAAGGGCAAGGGAACAACAAAAACAATAATGAAAATCCCGGCAAGGGAGCATAAATAAACAACTAAAACCCGGCAAGGGTACAACATCAATAACCTCAACGTCCCGGTAAGGGAAAAACTCAATAAGCAATAATATCCCGACAAGGGAGCAGTTTAAATACTCTTTCTCTTCTTTCACTTTCATCTCATAGTTCACATTATCCCTTGAGCCGATGCTCCAAAGATTTACTTATCTCATATACCTTCACAATTTGTATTCCTACTCGAGCCAACGCTCCACGAAGTTTAAAGATCACAATTCCTTCCACATACTCGTTACAACATATAGAAGTCATCAATTAATCATGGAAGGTACAACAAAACCAAAGTATTCGCAAGATAAGGACTCACGGTCATGCTAGACACCAATGTATAGATACTCGTCACCATGCCTATACATCGTACTCGACAATTAGCAAGTAGCAAATAAGACTCAACTCCTAGTCCCTCAAGCTAGGGTTAAACCAAACACTTACCTCAAACTTCCACGGCCAATTCAATCCTCAATAACCGCCTTTCCCCTCGAATTCGGCTCCAAATCAATCGTATCTATACAATAATGACTTCAATACATCAATAAATGCTAAACAACACGAACCCAATACCTAATTATAGCTTTTTCATCATTTTTCCCCAAAAGGTCAAAAATGCCCCCGGGCCCACATGGTCAAAACCCGAGGTTCGAACCAAAACCCGTTTACCCATTCCCCCACGAACTCAAATATATAAATTATTTTGAAATCGGACCTCAAATTGAGGTCCAAATCCCCAATTTTAGAAAAAACCTAGGTTCTACCCAAAATTCCCAAATTTCCCCATTAAAATCTTTGTTTTGAAGTTGAAATTATGTTAAAAGATGTTAAGGAGTGAAGAAAATGAGTTAGAAATCACTTACCAATCGTTTTGAAGAAGAAGAATTATTTGGAAAATCGCCTCTTATGTTTTGGGTTTTTGAAAAGTAAAAAGTAACTGAAATTCCTGTCTATATATACCCCTCTGAAGTCCCAGCGCGGACCGCGCAAAAAGGGACCGCGGCCGCACTGCACCCACCGCGGACCGCGCAAAGGCGATCGCGGCCGCGCTAGCCTGGCCTACCTGAAGACCTGCGGATCTTAGCCCTGCGCGGGCTGCGCAAAGCCGACCGCGGCTGCACAGCACCCACCGCGGACCGCGCAAAGGCGACCGCGGCCGCGCTGGCCCCTCCGCGGCCGCATGCGATTTCTCGCGGACCGTGCTAGAGGGTTCAGAGGCCTTCAATATTTCCTGAACCTGCAACAGCTGATATTTTAAGTCTAAGGCATCCCAGAACCTACTCAAAACTCACCCGAGCCCTCGGGGCTCCAAACCAAACATACACACCACCTCAAAACCATCCTACGGACTTATCCGTGCGATCAAATCGCCAAAATAGCATCATGAACATCAAATTAGGCCTCAAAACCCATGATTTCTTCCAAATTTCATAAAACATCAAATTATCCATTTCAAGTCTGAAACGCGTCAAACGACGTCCGTTTTAAATCAAACTTTACAAAAGTGCTTAAATCATATATAAGGCTCGTACCGGACGCCGAAACCAAAATACGGGCCCGATACCATAGTCTCCTAATCAAATTTCATTTCCAATTTACTTAATTAATTCCAGAAAAACAATTTCACACAAAAATTTATTTCTCGGGCTTGGGACCTCGGAATTCGATTCCGGGCATACGCCCAAGTCCGATATTTTCCTACGGACCCTCCGGGACCGTCAAATCATGGGTCCGGGTCCGTTTACCCAAAATGTTGACCGAAGTCAAATTTATTCAATTTAATATCAAAATTTAGCATTTTCTCACAGAATTCATATTTAGGCTTTCCGGCTACGCGCCCGGACTGCGCACGCAAATCGAGGCAACCCTAAATGAGGTTTTCAAGGCCTCGAAAGAACGGAATGAGTAAGGAAACAAGTGATGACCCTTTGGGTCGTCACACTTGGGCTGATTGCCATATTTGGGCTTCGTGCCAGCTATTTGAACCCTTCGGGGATTTTTATCACTATTTCCTTACTGATTTGACTTATTACTTGAACTCAGTCCTGTTGATATCTACTGTTTTACAAACTCAGCCACTTTTACTCAGATTTGAACTTAAATGGTATTTCTAAATGATGTTTTGGGCTGAGGACTACTGTTTTACTAATGCCCGAGGGGCTTGTGATGATTTTCGGACTGAGTGAGGCCGAGGGTCATATGTGAGGATATGTTGAGTGATGTGAGGCCGAGTGTCGAGTGATGTGAGGCCGAGTGCCGAGAGATGATGCCACGAGGTGGCTTGATATTGCGCTTGGGCCGTGAGGGGCCCCTCCCGGAGTATGCACACTCCAGTGAGCGTCGTCGACGATATATGGATCGGGCTGCATGCCGCAGCGATATATGGATCGGGCTGCACGCCGCAGCGATATATGGATCGGGCTGCGCGCCGCAGCGGTTACTATATGATACTATCCTGAGAGTGATCTGAGAGAGAGCCCGAGGGGCTGAGAGTGTTATGAGAGTAATGCCCGAGGGGCTGGTACTGTCCTGAGATATTGCCCGAGGTGCGACCCTTTATGTGTTCATCTTTCATATTTACTGGTCATTTTACCTATTATATTGTGGTATTTGTGCCCGAGGGTTTTGCAATCATTGCGTAACTGTTGAAAAAGTCATTTTCAAAAGAGGATTGAACTGAGCTAAGATATTTTCTAAAGATTTCACAGCTACAATGCTTTTTTCAAAGGGTTTTACACTGCTTCTACGTAGCATGTTGGTTGCTTTGCGTGATTTCTTACTGCTCAGTTGTTATTTACCTTTATTACTCACTGAGTTGGAGTACTCACTTTACTCCCTGCATCTCGTGTGCAGATGCAGGTATTTGTCCACCCGGTAGCGGGTTTTGGCTGATCGGAGGCAGTGTTGACGAAGTTTAGCGAGGTGGCTGCCAGCGTTCGCAGCACCGCTTTTCTCCCTTATGTTCATCATTCCTGTTTTGTTAATTCAGTGCTTGTAGTTGTATTTACACTCTAATAGATGCTCGAGACTGGTGACACCCCGGTTTGGGCTGAGTTTGGGTTGTATTCCGCACCTAATAAAGAAATCTTTTGTTTAGACTGTGGTTATTTAGTTATGCTAAAACTACTTATTAATATTAACTATTCAAAAAAAGGCAATTTGGGTTGGTTGGCTGGCCTTGTCTTCACGAGAGATGCCATCATGACCGGATCGGGGTATGGGTCGTGACATTATTATTATTACTTGTTAGATGTTGGATTTAAAGATGAAATATTTAAAATAAAACAAAAATATATATGAAACCAAGGAACCAACATTTATTGACCATAATTGAGAAATTAAGCTAAGCCGTAAGCCTTAGAAGCACCAAGACTCATCCCCTCTCTTTTCTCAAAATCAATTTTGGGTCAAAATCTCAAATTGGGTTTGCCAAAATTTATCAAGTCCGCTCCCTCCACACCAAGACTCAAAAGGAGCTATGTATGGAAAGTATTGGAGATTTAGAAGGAAAAGATTTTGGCAGTAAGAATTTTGCTTCCCTCCTCCCAATTCTAAAAAAATATAGTTTTCCTTCCTTAGTTAGAATTTTACAAAAAACCTAATTTTTTGCATTCCGCTGTGCTATAATAGATACTTGGAGACAAAAATCGCTGAGGCTTTTGCTGTTGAGATCCACAAAGCTTGTTTTCTACAAAGTCAAGGTACTCACTTTAGTTAACACATATCTTTCTTTTTCTTGGTTGTTCGGATTTGGGTTAACAGATTTCTTTCTTTTTCTTAATTGTTAGGTTAACAATTTTCTCTTTTAGGTATTGATTGGTAGATTAATTTTGATTTTTTTGGTGGTCAAACAGTGTGTTTCTGGACATTTATTGTTTAGTACATTTATACAGTTGGATATAAGGTTTTCATTATTTAATGGTAGATTATGCTTAGAGTTCAATTAAATTATTGGTTTCTTGGTGATTAAAGGGTTGATTATTGTATAGTAACATATTGGTTATTCTTTTTGTTGTTTGCTTTGGTTGAAAAAGTTGGATCTTGTATTTTTTTTTTTTTTGTGTGGGAGAGAGAGAAAGTTTGGTGTTAATCTTTGTGAGGAGTACCTCATTTTGCTGTTTTTAATAAATATATTATTAATTTTTATCAAGTAAAAGTTTCTGCGGTGTCACGACCCTAAAACCGATCTGGTCGTGATGGCGCCTAAGGTGAAACTAAGCCAGCCGACACAAACCCCAAATCCAACCAGTATTTCATAAAAGTCATTTTTAAGCTATTAATTAACAAAATCTCATAACATAAGTCTAAATAACCAGTGCGGAAAATAACACAAGCCCGACATCGGGGTGTCACAAGTCACGAGCAATTACAAGATCTGTCTAAGTACAAGAAAGGCTATCATCCGGAAATAAAATACTAAGAACAGTCTGAGTAAGGTAAGAAGGAGAAGTGCAGGGCTGCGAACGCCAAACAGCTACCTTGCCAACTCCGAAGACCTACTGGAAGAACGATCAGCGCTTACTATCGAGACCCGCAACTCCTGGATCTGCACACAAGGTGCAGGGAGTAATGTGAGTACGCCAACTCAGTAAGTAATAAAAGTAAATCAAAGCTGAGCAGTAAGAAAACAGATAATTCCACGACATAGCACTACAACAAATACAGTACGTTCCTAAAACAGTACAGAAATCAATTAACTCGTAAAACAACTCAGTTTCAGTAAAACCTTTTCTTTTAAAAACATCTTTCAATAGTTTCAAACAAGTGATGAAATAGTGAGTAAAAATGATAGGAATGTAAACAGCCCCTCGGGCAAGACATGTACCATAAACCGCCCATCGGGCAAAATATCAATAGAACCAGCCCATTGGGCTACCTCACAACCACTCGTAATCAGCCCCTCGGGAACAACATAAATCAAAAATAGCCCATCGGGCAACGTCACATCACTCACATTGGGTACCCGGGCTCACTGGGGGTGTTTAGACTCCGGAGGGGCTCCTACAGCCCAAGCTCTATCACAAGCCATCTCGTGGCATAATAAATCAGGCCCTCGGCCTCTCATCTACCACAAAATAGTACAACCTTCTGCGGCGCGCAGCCCGATCCCATGATATCCTCACAACACAGGCCCTCGGCCTCACTCAGTCATAAACCTCTCAAGCCACTCGGGCTAACAGTAAAACATGGTGCTCAGCCCAAAAATACCATTTATAGTATTAAAACGGAGTAAATAAGGTTGAGTTATGAAATCAGTAAAACACAACATGACTGAGTACAAATATTAAATCAAAACAGTGAGGAATAGTAGTAAAAAGCCCATAAGGTTCCAAACAGTTGGCACGAGGCCCAAATATGGCATTCAGCCCAAAGCAGAGTAATACTTTCCAAAGCACAATATTTTCAAATAGTTTTCAGTCAAATATGTGACTTAATAATCGTACGGGACGGACCAAGTCACAATCCCCAACGGTGCACGCCCCCACGCTCGTCATCTAGCGTGTTCGTCACCTCAAAGTAGTGAAACGATGTGAAATCTGGGGTTTCATACCCTCAGGACAACATTTACAATCATTACTTACCTCAAACCGGTCCAAACTCTACCCCGGGATGCCTTTGCCTCTCAACTCGGCCTCCAAATGCTCCGAATCTAACCAAAATCAATATATTATCATCAATATACGCTAAAGGAACAAAGACCAAGCGAAAATAATCAAATTAACTCAAAAATCCCGAAATTGGCTCAAACCCGGCCCCCGGACCCACGTCTCAAAATCCGATAAAAATCACAAAACTGTAAAACCCAATCGCTCACGAGTCTACCCATATCAAATTCACCAAAATCCGACATCAAATGGCCATCCAAATCCCCAAAATCAACTCTCCAAATTTTCTTTCATTTTCACCCCAAATTCCCAAATTAAATGATAAAAATCAAGATAAAATCATGGGATTTAACCAAATTTGAGTGAAGAACACTTACCCCAATCAATCCTCTGAAAATCCCCTCCAAAATCGCCTTCTCCCGAGCTCTCTAATGAAATTTGAAATTATGGACCAAAACCCTCGATTTTGAACTTAAACATTCTGCCCAGATGTTTTTCTTCTTCGCGAACGCGGTAGTGCCCTCGCGTTCGCGAAGCACAACTGCCTCTGCCCTGGAAATCCTTCTACGCAAACGCGATGCGCCACTCGCGAACGCGTACCTTAACCAGCTTAACCATCGCGAACGTGACGCCCTTCTCGCGAACGCGATGCATACTCAGATCAAACCTTCGCGTTCGCGGCCTCCCCTTCGCGAACGCAAAGAACAAAATCCCTCTGCTCTCAATAACCCTTTGCGAACGCGATAGCCTTCTCGCGAATGAGAAGAAGGAATTCTATGCAACAAAATACCAGAAATCTATCATTTTCTAAAGCCAAGAATTGATCTGTTAACCACCCGACCCGAGGCCCTCGGGACCTCAATCAAACTTGCCAACACATCCCATAACATCATTCAAACTTGTTCCAACCTTCAGAACACTCAAAACAACATCAAAACATCAAATCACCATCGGATTCAAGCCTAAGGATTTCCAAACTTACGAATTCCGCAAGCGATGCAAAAACCTATCAAACTTCATCCGAATTACCTAAAATTTTGCACACAACACAACGGACCTAATCCAATTTCCGGAATTCCAATCCGACCCCGATATCATGATTTCAACTGTCGACAGAAAATGCCAAATTTCCAATTTCGCCAATTCAAGCCTAAATCTACCACGGACCTCCAAACTACATTACAAACAAGCTCCTAAGTCCCAAATCACCTAAAGAAGCTATCCGAACCATAAAAACCAAATTCCGAGATCATTTACTCACATGTCAACTTCCGGTTGACTTTTCCAACTAAAGCTTCCAAATAAGAGACTAAGTGTCTCATTCCACTCTAAGATCACTCTGAACACAACACAATCAACACGATATGATGAAATACAGCTGAACAACCCACAAGGAAACAGAAATGGGGGAAACGGAGCGGTAACTTATGAAACGACCGGCCGGGTCGTTACATCCTCCCCCTCTTAAACAAACATTCGTCCTCAAACGAGTCAAGAAACATACCTGAAGCCTCAAACAGGTGTGGATATCTGCTTCACATCTCCCGTTCGGTCTCCCAAGTGGCCTCCTCCACGGGCCGACCTCTCCACTACACTTTCACTGAAGCTATATCCTTTGATCTCAACTTTCGAACCTGTCGCTCCAAAATAGCCACTGGCTCCACATCATAAGTCAAATCACCGTCTAACTGAATCGTGCTGAAATCCAAAACATGAGAGGGATCGCCAATATACTTCCGGGGCATAAAAACATGAAATATCATATGCACACTCGACAAGATAGGTGGCAAAGCAAGCTCATAAGCCACCTCCCCAATCCTCCGAAACACCTCAAAAGGCCCAATGAATCGAGGACTCAATTTACCCTTACTCCCAAATCTCATAACACCCTTCATGGGTGATACCTTCAGTAGAACCTTCTCCCCAACCATGTAGGACACATCACGAACCTTCCTGTCAGTATAACTCTTTTGTCTTGACTGCGATGTACGAAGCCGCTCCTGAATCACCTTCACCTTGTATAAAGCATCCTGCACCAAGTCTGTACCCAAAAGCCTAGCCTCACCCGGCTCAAACCAAACTATTGGAGATCTACACCGTCTCCCATATAAAGCCTCATATGGAGCCATCTGAATACTCGACTGATAATTGTTGTTATATGCAAACTCTGCGAGCGGTAGAAACTGCTTCCATGAACCCCCAAAATCAATGACAGAAGCGCGCAACATGTCCTCCAATATCTGAATAGTGCGCTTGGACTGCCCATCGGTCTGAGGGTGAAAAGTTGTGCTCAACTCAACCTGAGTACCCAACTCTCGCTGCACGGCCCTCCAAAACTGCAAAGTGAACTGAGTACCTCTATCTGAAATGATAGAAACTGGGACATCATGCAAGCGAACAATCTCTCGGATATAAATCTCTGCTAACCGCTTTGAAGAATATGTAGTACACACAGGAATGAAGTGCGCGGACTTGGTCAGCCGATCCACAATCATCCAAATAGCATCGAACTTCTTCAAAGTCCGTGGGAGTCCAACCACAAAATCCATGGTGATCCGCTCCCACTTCTACTCTGGAATATCTAATCGTTGAAGCAAGCCACTAGGTCTCTGATGCTCATATTTCACCTGCTGACAATTGAGACATCGAGCTACAAATCCCACAATATCCTTCTTCATTCTCCTCCACCAATAATGCTGTCTCAAATCTTGATACATCTTCGCGGCACGCGGATGGATGGAATACCGCGAGCTATGGGCCTCTTCCAGAATCAACTCCCGAAGCCCATCTACATTGGGCACACATATCCGGCCCTGCATCCTCAATACCCCATCATCACCAATAGTCACATCTCTGGCATCGTCGTGCTGGACTCTGTCCTTGAGGACAAGCAAATGAGGATCATCATACTGGTGCTCTCTGATGCGATCAAACAAGGAAGACCGAGAAACCACACAAGCTAAGACCCGACTGGGCTCCGAAATATCCAACCTCACAAACCGATTGGCCAAGGCCTGAACGTCAACTATAAGAGGTCTCTCCCCAGCAGGAATATATGCCAAACTGCCTATACTCACCACCTTCCTACTCAAAGTATCGGCCACTACATTGGCCTTCCCCGGATGGTACAAGATAGTAATATCATAATCCTTTAGCAGCTCCAACCATCTCCGCTGCCTCAAATTGAGATCCTTCTGCTTGAACAAGTGCTGGAGGCTACGATGATCAGTAAACACCTCGCAAGACACACCATAGAGATAATGCCTCCACATATACAACGCGTGAACAATGGAAGCCAACTCCAAATCATGAATAGGGTAGTTCTTTTCATGGGGCTTCAACTGACGAGAAGCATAATCAATCACTCTACCCTCCTGCATCAACACACATCCAATACCAACTCTTGAAGCATCACAATACACTGTATATGAATCTGAAGCTAATGGCAAAACTAACATTGGAGCTATGGTCAAGGCAGTCTTGAGCTTCTGAAAGCTTACCTCACACTCATCCGACCATATGAAAGGCGCACCCTTTTGAGTCAATTTGGTCAAGAGTGATGCAATAGATGAAAATCCCTGAATGAACCGACGGTAATAACCCGCCAAACCAAGAAAGCTGCGAATTTCTGTGGCTGAGGACGGTCTGGGCCAACTCTGGACCGCCTATATCTTCTTTTGATCAACCTGAATACCTTCACTGGACACCACGTGCCCTAAGAAAGCCACTGAGCTGAGCCAAAACTCACACTCGGAGAACTTTGCATAAAGCTTCTTCTCCCTCAACCGCTGCAATACCACTCTCAAATGCTCTGCGTGCTCCTCCTGACTACGCGAGTGTACTAGAATATCATCAATGAATACAATAACAAATGAGTCGAGATAAGGCCGAAACACGATGTTCATCAAATGCATGAACGCTGTTGGGGCATTGATCTGCCCAAAAGGCATCACAAGGAACTCATAATGACCATATCGGGTCCTGAAAGCTATTTTAAGAATATTTGAGTTCCTGATCTTCAACTGGTGATAACCTGATTGGTGGTCAATCTTGGAGAACACCTTCACTCCCTGAAGCTGGTCAAATAAATCATTGATAAGAGGCAGAGGTTACTTGTTCTTGATTGTAACTTTGTTCAACTGCATGTAATCAATGTATGTGCCATCCTTCTTCTTCACAAATAAAACAGGCGCACCCCAAGGCGACACACTAGGCCGAATAAACCCCTTATCAAGGAGTTCCTGAAGCTGCTCCTTCAACTCCGCTAGTGCCATACGATACGGTGGAATAGAAATAGGCTGAGTGCCTGGCACCAAATCAATACCAAAGTCAATATCCCTGTCCGGTGGCATGCCCAGCAGGTCTACAAGAAACACATCCGGAAAGTCCCTCACCACCGGGACTGAGTCAATGGTAGGAGTCTCTGCACTGACATCCCTCACGAAGGCTAAGTAAGAAAGACAACCTTTCCCAACCATCCACTAAGCCTTCAAAAATGAGATCACCCTACTGGGGACAAAATCAGTCGTACCTCGCCACTCAATCAGTGGCACACCCGGCATAGCCAATGTTACTGTCTTAGCATGACAGTCCAAAATAGCACGACACAGAGATAACCAATCCA
The DNA here is from genome assembly GCF_001879085.1 of Nicotiana attenuata. Lineage (NCBI taxonomy): Eukaryota > Viridiplantae > Streptophyta > Magnoliopsida > Solanales > Solanaceae > Nicotiana > Nicotiana attenuata. The sequence continues at coordinate 150,825 of NW_017671452.1, read as the reverse complement.
TGCCCAATATCACATCAAAATTGACCATACAATGTAACAGAAGGTCCACTTGGGTCTCCAAACCCCCAATAGTCACCACACACGATCGATATACGCGGTCCACAGTAATAGTATCGCCCACCGGAGTAGATACACAGATAGAGGAAACAAGAGACTCACGGGGCGTATCCAAAGAACGAGCAAAATATGATGACACATAGGAAAAAATGGAACCACGATCAAATAACACAGATGCATCTCGGTGGCAAACTGAGACAATACCTGTAATCACCGCATCTGAAACAATAGCATCGGGTCTGACGGGAAGTGCATAGAAGCAGGACTGACCACCACCTGATCGACCTCCCCCTCTGGGGCGACCCCTAGCTGATTGTCCTCCACCCCTAGCTGGATGGGTGGGTGGTGAAGTAACTGGTGCCGAAGTTGATGGCTGACTCCTCTGCTGAGACGGACCCCCAAGACGACGAGGACACTGCCTTCACATATTCCCCAACTCTCCACACTCATAACAACCCTCTGGTGTTGGAGACGGGGACTGAAGGGAACCCCTAGCACCGGGATGACTAGCAGAAGAACCTAACATGGAAGAGCCCTGAACTGATGGAGCACGAGACGAACTCTGGGTTGGAAGGGCATTAAGTGAGGAATGGCCCTGATGAGAACTGTGAGAACCATGGCCCGATGATGCCCTACGATAAACTGGGCGAGCTGACTGAGTATATCTAGTGGATGGCCTCTGCCGTGCTGAAACTGACCCCCATGAGGACCTCCACTGAATCCACCCTGACCACGAGGCCTCTTAGCCTCCCTCTTAACCCTCTCCTGACCACGAACCATCTCAATCTGTCGAGCTATGTCAACAACCTCATCAAAGGTAGCACCAGATACTCTCTCTAGTCTTGAGCAACCAAAGCTGAAAACCGAGGCCATCTATAAACCTCCTGATCCTCTCTCAGTCTGTGGGAACCAACCAGACCGCATGACGAGCCAACTCGGAGAACCGCATCTCATACTGTGTCATAGATCTATCACCCTAACGAAGCTGCTCGAACTGCCGACGCAGCTCCTCTCGGCGAGACTCAGGTACAAACTTGTCCAGGAAGAGAACGGAGAACTGCTGCCAAGAAAGAGGCGCTGCGCCAACCGGCCTACGCCTCTCGTAAGCCGTGTAGCCACGGAGAACTGGGAAGTAGTAAATGAGACCCCACTGGTCTCCAAAATACCTGCGGTCAGAAGCATCCTCTGACACTTATTTGGGGATGAGACAGAGTTTTATAGGCAACTCTATCTTATTTGGGGATGAGACAGAGTTTGACAAATTGATGGATGGAAGAAAGTTCATTTTTTTGGGGGCATTTCTTTTATTTGTTTTGCTTTTTCCATATCTTAAATATGAGATTTTTGTGTTCTAAATATACTTACTAGGTTTCTTCTTTCCTAGTTTTTAGGCTCTTCAAGTTTACTTGCAAAGTATGTTTGTAATACTTAAACTTTATGTATAGAGATAATAGTACTATTTAAAAAGATTGGATTAGTATGATCTCATTTCAATCTAAAATAGATCTAAATCAAGTTCATTCAGACATCAATTTAATAATTGTTTTTCAAAAGTTATATTTACTTAAGATGTCAATTATGGTATTCTATAGTTTGATTATGCTTAGTTTTGATAAAATATTAAATATTGCCGCGATAGAGTGAACTAGTTTGTAAGATTCACTTGTAAAAAATAAAGAAACTAGATGCGTTTTTTGCCATGCTGGATGAATGCACTTGAATAGTCATTAGTAAAGTGTATAAATTATAATATATATTCGTAGTTTGTGATTATGTATAGGTTATTCTTAATGGATAAGAGTTGGATAAATATATTGAATAGGAATGATCCTCTATATGAGAATGGAGCCAAAAAGTTTCTTCATTTTGCTTCATTAGATAGGCCTAATGCATCTGAAATCTTGTGTCCATGTCGGAAGTGTCGTAATATGAAATTTATCTCGAAAGAGTTGATTGTTGAACATATTGTGGTTGATGGATTTCTACCTAGTTACGTTAATTGGATTTTTCATGGTGAGGCAACATCTTCATCAATGTCTGTGGATATATTAGATAGAGGTGATGAGATACAAGGCTTGGTGCATGATGCTTTTGGAGTTCCTCCTACTAGTGACTTTATTAATATGGACACTCATGGTGATAGTTTTGGTGGGTCAAGTCAACATAATGTGGGATTTGATAAGAAAACTGAAAAGTTTTTTAACTTATTGAAAGAAGCAAAGCGTGAATTATATCCTGGAAGCAAATATTCACTTCTTTCTTTTCTTGTTCATCTATTACATTTAAAGTGTCTCAATGAGTGGAGTAACAATTCATTTTTCATATTGTTAGAGTTGTTAAAAGATGTGTTTTCTGAAGGTGAAATATTACCTGAGTTCTTTAATGATGCAAAAAAAATTATTAAAGATTTAGGACTCGAATACAAAAAAATACATGCGTGTCCAAATGATTGCATGATTTATTGGAGTGACACAAAAGATCGAACTGATTGTAAGTTTTGCAAAGCTCCAAGATACAAATAATTTGTAGGTGAATCTGGTAGTTTGGAAACCTCAAAAATTCCAGCAAAGGTGTTTAGATACTTCCCATTGATACCGATGCTTCAAAGATTATTCATGTCATCTAAAACATCTACTGATATGAGATGGCATGCGGAAGGTCGCACTAAAGACGGGGTAATGCGACATGCTGCTGATAGTATTGCTTGGAAAAATTTGATGAATTGCATCAAGATTTTTCTCAAGATCCTCGATATGTTAGACTTGGATTGGCTTCAGATGGATTTAATCCATTCAAGTCTATGTCTATCTCACATAGCACATGACCAGTTGTCTTGGTTCCATATAACTTGCCACCTTGGTTGTGCATGAAACAACCATACATGATATTGTCAATGATTATTAATGGCCCTCATGCACCCGACAATAATATTGATGTCTATCTACGACCGTTAATTGATGAGTTAAAAGAATTTTGGGTTGGTGTTGACACTTATGATGCGTCAAAGAATCATATGTTTCAAATGCGTGCTTTATTGCTTTGGACATTCAGTGATTTTCTAGCACTAGGTAACTTATCAGGATATGGTGTGAAAACAAGATATGCTTGTCCATGTTGTCTGACCAAGACTAAATTTTTGAGTTTGAAATATGGGCGAAAATATTGCTTCATGTCGCACGACGTTGGTTACCCCATGGGCACAAGTTTCGAAAAGATAAAGTTTCGTTTGATGGTTTTAAGGAGTTAGAGGTAGCACCTAAATGTTTGTCAGGTATTGAAGTTCTTAAGAAATTGAAAGGTATATAAAGAAAATTCGGAAAACATCTATCGGCCTAATCCAATAAAAGAAAATGGAAGAATTCTGATCATGTTGACGCTGCCATGTTGCAATATTTATGGAAGAAAAAGAGCATATTTTTTGAGTTAGACTGCTGGAAAGACAATATAATTCGTCATAATCTTGACACAATGCATATTGAAATGAATGTATTTGACAATATATTCTGGACATTACTAAAATTTGACGGGAAAGGAAAAGATAATCAGAATTCTTGTTTGGATTTACAAGAGATGGGGATTCGAAAGGCTTTGCACCCTAAAAAAAGAGCTAATGGCAAATACTATCTACCTCCGGCATGTTTCACTTTGAGCAATGCACAAAAGATATGCTCTTACAAGTTTTAAGAGATGTGAAAGTACCAGATGGATATGCTTCAAATATATCACGTTGTATTGATCTTAAGCAACACACTGTGCATGGATTAAAGAGTCATGACAGTCATATTTAAATGCAACAACTCCTTCCTATTGCTTTGCTTAGGTCTCCTTCCAATGAATGTCCTTAAGCCAATGATCGAATTAAGTACTTTTTTGTAGGGGCATTTGTTCAACAGTTATGAACATAGGTGAATTAGAAAAGCTCCAAGATCGAGTTGCAATAACTCTTTGTCATTTGGAGATAATATTTCCTCCATCTTTTTTTGATATCATGGAACATCTAGTCATCCATTTAGCTGAAGAAGCAAAGATTGGTGGACCTCCACAATATCGGTCAATGCGGGCATTTGAAAGGTACCATTTCGTTATTTTTATTTATTGTACTTATGAAGTATTATATTGAACTATAATAGTATTTATTATTTTAGGTACTTTCTTACTCTTAAAAATTATGTGAGGAGAAGAAGCTATCTAGAAAGTTCAATTGCAGAGGGATATTGGATAGAAGAGTGCATGACATTCTGCTCAAGATATCTACATGATGTGGAGTCAAAGTTAAATCGACCTTTAAGAAATTATGGTTTGTATAATGAGATTCCAAATCAAGAAGGTCGTCAGTCAACTAAAATTGACGGGTTTACGCTTGATGACATTACTCTTGCCCAAGCACGCAAATATATTTTATTTAATTCTGCTACCATAACGTCATACCGCGAGTAAGTATTCAATAATATTCTGTTTTATAATTTGTTATTAAGTAATAATATTTATAATTTTTTTATTAAGTTTTATGTGTTTTACTTTTGCAGTGAGCATATAAAAGAAATCAAGAAGCAAAATCTTCGTCTATCGAGACATGATGTGAATCAAATTCACAATGAAAAGTTTCACATATGGTTTAGAAAAAAACATGTAATTGTGAACCATACCAGAAGAAATTCAAAATCTAGCTATTGGCCCATCAAAGCAAGCAAAAAGGATGAACGGATATATAAGTAATGGAGTTAGATACTTAACAAAGTCTCGTGATGCAAAGCTAAAAACACAAAATAGTGGAGTTATGGTAAAGGCTGCCACTCAGAGCTATGCAAGCGCAAGAGACAGAAATCCCATATTAGCAGAAGTCACCTTTTATGAAATTCTCAGGGATATAATTGAGTTGTATTATACCGCAAGTTGTATTATACCGCAAACCTCAAGTTTATACTATTTAGATGCGAATGGGTGGACAACAAAAAAGGGGCTTATTGTGGAAGATGATTATGAATTTACTCTTGTTAATTTTTCTCAGCTACTCTACAAAAGGAAGCACCCGTCAAATGAACCTTTCATCTTTGCTTCTTATACTCAACATGTGTTATATGTCCATCATCCAATGGCAAAAGAATGACAGATTGTAGTTGAAATTAAACCAAGAGGTTTTTATAATTTAGGTGAAAACAAACCAGCAAATGAGCAAATGGAAGAGCACATGGAATTGTGGCCCCAACAATAGCTGGATGATACTATATTTGAAAATAAAGAGGATATTAAATGGGATGGGTTAGAGAAGGTGTGCCGGGAATAGAAATTGACCCACTTACTTTGGAAAGTATTGAAACATATGATGAAGAAGACGATATATCTTAGTTACTTTTATTATTTTTGTCACTATTTTAGTAAAAATTATTATTAAACATAGATCATCGAGTTGGGGATTTCTTATTATGCTTTTTAGTTGTTTAAATCTCATATGCGTATGTGTCTTTTTGTTTGGCCTGCTAGTTTGATATTATGTTATACGTCTAGATAGTAGAAAATATTTTTCAATTTTGCAGGAACTATAGTTTTTGAGCAACTTTGTTGTGATGCCAAGAAAAAGACAGAGAAATTCCAGTCAAGAAATGCTTCTGCCTGATTTTTCGGAGCAACAAGAAGAATAAATGGGCGGTGCGGCGATGCCTCAACCACCTCAAAACTGGCCACAAAATGAAGGACAAGCTATCCGATCTGGTAAATCAAGAAATGATTCACATGAAACAGAAAATTTCCTAGGTACTTATTCTGTATAACTGAGTGTATAACACGCTTATTCTGTATGTTGCGCTCCACTATTTCTGGTTGTTAATAATTGAAGTGTTGTACTTTACACTATGGATATACTACAATGTAATCTGTCCAGGATTAATTAAATGCTATTTAAGAGTGTCATGTACAATTACTTTTTTTTAACCAAAAAAGGAAAAAAGAAATAAGAAAGAGATGTTAGTTGGGTGAAGATTCTAATTGTAAAGACTTTTCAGTAGTTCATTTCTTATTAAGAAAAAAGAAATTGAATGTTTCACTGTTGTTTAGTGTTTTGACTACTTTTCAACAGCAAATTGTTTATTGTTTTTGAAAATTGACTTTGGTACTTAAGTATGCAATTAGCCAATTGTGTTCCTTTCCTAAATTTCTTTTGGAGCAAAAAGATCTAGAGTGCGATTTTCTGATGTAAGTTTCGATAGAGCATAACCAAAGGGGGAGTGCTCCCTAATTATTATCAAAGGAGGTGCTTTAACAGTCTCTATGGTGCAAAGCTCCAAGACGAATAACAAGTTGCACTTTCTTTTAAAATCTGCCTTCCTCATAATGCAACTAGTATGCAGTACAGTGAAGTTGCTACCTTACTAGTTATGGATGACTCTCTTTTTTATATTTGGTCATTGTAAAATCTAGTGCTAATGAAGAGCAATCTAAGTGACCTAGGGTCCTACTATGATGCACTCAGGATGGGAAAAGATGGTGGCATTTTACATGTTGAGTTGAATAATCCTAGTCAAGCTATTGGACCTGATGCAGCTAGATTGAGTCCAAAACTTGGAGTCATAGCAAAAAATGACATTTTAGCTCCTTTAAATCGTAAAGATTGGAGGCTTGTGCCTAAACTGTACAAGAATAGGATATGGGCTCATATTAAGGTGCTTAGAAAATTAAAGAGAAAGGTTATATACTAAGATGCTTATTGATTTTATGCTTTTATACATGTGTTATATGTTGATGTTTGCAGTAAAATACTGATGCAACTGAGGATATGAGACGTATGTTGATGATATCGGCTGGATCTAAATGGAAAGAATAGAAGCTTGAAGCAAAAATGATTGGTTATGAGCCATACAACAACAATGTCAAGCGCTTAGCTAAATGTCCAGACATGGTAGAAGAAGACTAGTGGCGTGCATTAGTTCATTATTAGAGCTCTAATGAAGCAAAGGTATTTTCCGAGCATCAAGCATCTTCTTCTCTTGCCCTTAGCACATGCTATTAGCGCATTCCGTATGCGGATCATACTATTTCCTCTAAATACTTTTATGCTTTTCCTCTATAATTCTTCTTACCTTTTCTCTTTTTTCTTTTAAAAGTTTTATTATTTGGTCTGATGTTTGGCTATTAATTATCTCTAATATATAAAATTACGTGCAACTTTTCTAGGAAAAGAGCGAGAGGAACAAAGAAAGTCGAAGTAAGTTGAGTATGCCACACACATCAGGAAGAAAAATTCACTATCAAATTATAGATGATGTATGCCGTATTTACTATAAGCTTTCTGCAATTTATATATCAATACTTATTTTCTTGAATATATTTTTTATAAATTTTTTACTATTTAAACAGAGGACAAAGAAGAATGGTGTAAAATCAAGTCATATCGAGGTATTCAAAGAAACACATATGAGAAAGAATAAATAACCAGTAAATGAGATAGCTGATGAAACTATGGTAAGTTCCCATTCTTTATGAATATAAATTACTTTCTTTCCAATATAAAATTTTATTAACCTTTCATTGTTTTACCTTTTCTTTCCAAAAGAAAGAAATGGATGAACTTGCTAAGGTGTATCCCGAGTTAAATGTCCCTGGAAGTGCTCCTAGTGATGTGTATGCACAGGTTATGGGACCAGACACTCATGGAAATGTTCGAACTTTAGGAAAAGGAGCAGCTCCATGTTTTGTTTATGGCCCTGCATATAAGCGATCCCAGGCTGAGCAAAGAGATTTTGATAGAAGGGTTGAGATAGAAGTTGAAAAAGCTACCTCCGCTATGAGAATTGCGATGGAAGAAAAATTGGCTGAAGCAAAAGAAAAAATAGATGCGACGGAGAAAAGTTTTTTGAAGCAAAAGAAGAAACAAAAGCGATGTGGGAAAAAATGTAAGAAGCAACAAAGGATATGGATGCAAAAATAGACGATAAAGTAAAGCTAGGTATAAAGGCATATCTAGAATCTTTGGGTATTACTATTGGCTCAAATAGGAAATTATCTGGTGATGACCAAGTAAAAAATATTGTGCTCTTTAACAAAAATTTATAGTATTTAAGATAATCTTGTAATTTAGTTTTCTTTTAATTGTAATAATCTTCCTCTTTTGTGATAGGTTTTTGATAACTCAATGGACGATCAACAACAATCACTATCACCTGTTTCACTTGTTCACACAAAGATAGTGAGTTCGTAAACTCATTTTAACTATATCTTTTTCTGCATACTTTTGAAGAGTATAGTTTTAACTATGTCAATTTTCACTTCTGTTACATAAAGCTTCAAAATAGCATTTTAAAGTATAGAGATTATTTTCCAGTAAAAAAGATTATGAGTATGTCCTCTCAAGGGGGATTATAGGGGCATATGTTTCTTGTCAGCAATTGTTGTCCTCTTTCTTTGAAGAGTCAAGGGTGTCACGGGCTACTGAATCTTAGAGTTTTGCTCGAATTTTTTCCGTTTTTGGTAGTGAAATTTTGGCGGTAGGTGTTGACATACTTCCTGATATCATCTTCCTTGGAAAGGTTGAAGAGCTTTCTCATCTTTGATGCATGTTCTTATGAAAAAGCATCGCAACTCTTGAGGATCTTCTGCAGCTTACACTTAAGGATGGAGTTCCATTTTTTAAACTTTGTTAACGATGATGGTGGCATTCTTGTTGTAACTGTGAAGAAGTTAGCTTCTTTTTTTTTTTTTGTTAATTGATAAGATTCCCATCAAGCATGATTTTACCCTCCTACATAAGATATTTAGCATTTTGTAGAACCTGGAAGAAAGAGTAAGTTGAAGACTCTTGCCTAGATGAGGGAAATAAAGATCTATGATTGAAACGCCATCATATTATGAAATAAAAATTATTATATGACTTTTGTCCTGTTTTTATATATCTAGTATTCACAATTTCTAAGTTGTAAATTTTCTAAACTACAGAGTAACCAATCTAATATTTCTTCTCAGGTTAACATAATCAAGAAGACTGTAGTTAGTGAAGTTGGCACAAAGAAAAAGAAGCGGGTAAGTTTGAAAAAATTACAAGGTTCTTGTTCCTCCTTTTCAAAGGGAGAAACCCTTCATGTTATAGTTCGCAAAACTTATATAACATTCATTAGTTTTCATCTCAGTATACCATTTACGGAAACTAATATTTCAGAATTTAACCCTCCCCTTTCCCACCCTATTTCTGCCTCAGTCTCAAAGAAAAATAAAAACTGAAAGAGTAGGGAATGATTTTCTTAAGTGCAAGATGAATTGAGAATGGCTAAACATTTTCTTTTCCTTGGTAAAGGATGAAATTGTGGTTTGTATTGAACACCATTTTTCTAGTACAGAATCGATGCTGAACTCTGATATGAAAGTGCATTATTGACTATTGATATAGCATTTGTTGCAGAAAATTCATTATTATCGTAGAGGTAAATAGATTCTCCTAAGTGAGCTATCTCATTTAGATTTTGTTTCAACCTTTCTTGGGCAAGTAGCTCTATGTGTGCTTACTTGTATTTAGCTATTTAGGCCTGATTCTTGCAGAACCTCCATCGGGTGGAGTTATATTTTCTCCCTTCCTCTTACACCCCCCCCCCCAACCAAAAAAATATCATCAACTGCATTATGATATTACTACAATATTTCAGTTTTTGTTCGATTTGGGCGGTTGTGATCACTTTCTTGGATTTTTTGATTTATGTTGTCTGTTTCTTTCTCTCTTCAGTTGCTAGTATTACATTCATTATCAATTTGTTTCTCTTTTAGAACATGAATATGTTATTATTTTTGGTATTCCAATAGTTTTAGAGGAGGAAAGAATTCACTTTATTATAAAGGGATAATTCTTTTTTTTCTTGTGACCTCTTGTGCAACATTCTTGAAGGAAGTGATGTCAATTACTGGCAGTGAAAAGCTTGACTATGAAGAGTTGGTTTTATAAGATTTAGTCTAGAAGTTGAGGAAAATTAATTCGAATTAGGAGTGATCTTAAAGTACTTACACATTGAAATTACTATCTTTTATGATTTAGTTAGATTTGAGTTTTACGTGAGAACAAATCATTTAATTTGACATTATTTATCTTGTACTAAGTACGTTTTATATTGCTACTTTGTTCTTTGGTTACTGTGCTAAAAGATATTTGCTTTACATTTATTTCATGTTTGTTATATAAGTTGACATTTGTGAATGTAAATGTGTTCATGATAAAGCTAAACAGAGCATTATTATTTACATTCTAAAAAATATGATATCGACATTAATTTAAGTGTCAAACATTTAATGCGACATTTTGCTATGTTGTAAAAGATATGTCACTAAATTTTTTTAATGACATTCACATAAAGTGGAAACGACATTTTGTATATGTTGTGAATTTTCTTAGTGACATTTACCAGAATGTCGGAAATTTCAATAAGACATTTTGTGAAGATCATGCGTAAATGTCGTATTTTTTTAGTAACATTAATCTAATTGTCGAAAATTTTAAGTGACATTTCCTATATGTTGTAAACTAAATGTTGTAACGTTCTTACCGATATTTACCTAAATATCGTAAATTAAAGGTCATAAATTTCTTATCGACATTTACCTAAATATTGCAAAGTAAGTGTCGTAAATTTCTTATCGACATTTACCTAAATGTCGTAAAATACATGTCATAATTTCTTATTGACATTTAACCAAATGTCGTAAAGTAAATGTCATAATTTCTTACCGACATTTACCTAAATGTTGGAAAATTACCAGCATTGAAATTAACGACATTTGATGCAAATGTAAATTAAATGTCGGTAAATAAATTTGTGACATTTAAACAGCTTAATACGACATTTATTAAATGTCGTCATATCTCCACTTTCTTGCCGTGCTTGTTCTTAAAGATATACATGCTAGTTGGATGAAGGAAGACTATTGTGGTTTAACTCCACTATAGTCCAAATAAGGAGTTATCAGAAGTTAACATAAATGATATTCTGAAACACGATAACAGTAATGTATAGGGAGATTGAAAGGGAAAGTTTCCAGTTTACTGTCTCATAATACATTTGCTGCATTATATTCTAGCATTATATTTTACGGAGTCAACCTTATGTTTCTGATCTGTGTCTACCAGTAGATCCAATATATTATCTAACACTACTACGAAATATATCTCCAGAAACATGTCCATGCTTAGACACAAAATTCCTTTTAGATCGTTTCATTTATTCTTTCACTAGTGGGTTGTCAAATGATCAGTCACTAATATTGTTATTGTAGGGCTGGTGACAGTTATTGTTTTCTCTAATTTAGATTCTAACAATGCATTTTTATGAACATTAGAAGTTCAAAATGGTACTATAGTTCTATCACCGATTCATTTCTTCACGGATAAATATTTTACTTAATCTAAAATATAATAAAGCTACTAAAGTTAATTTCTCGCATAAGAACAAGTATTAACTTAAGTAAGTCCTAAAGAATACTATTATTTTACTACTGAAGCATTTCTTATAATAAAATAAACTTAATTCTCAGAATCAAATAAAACATGAAGTATAGTTAAAGGATGTAATTTGTTTTCCAATAATTGATTTTCAGAACGGAAAACTGTCAACTTACCCTATGAGAAATGTCAGTGTTAGATTTGAACCATGCGATACAAAATTCTTCGCTGCTTTTGCGATTATGATACCCAAAGCAGGACATTCGATTTCGACATCCAAAAATCTAATGACGATAAATTTATTTTATCAATGCCCAACAAAAGAGACACTTTCGAGGTTTATAGGAATAAATACCTGGATTTGACAAGCAAATATGCACACTAGATCAATCAAGCATTACTCACAAGAAACAAAAGAAAAAAATGACAATGACAGGCGAAACTAATTCAGCATTAACCCATAAAAAATAGAAGGAAAAAAAAATGAGGAACAATGCAGAGATACCCGGATGGAGTAACTGTATGGGTCAAAATCTGACTAGACAAGAATTCGCGTGAAGAGGAACGGCAAAAAGTCACTTAAGCCGAAGTCATGTCCATATCACGCTATAACGACACGCACCTCGGCCACGGCCGAGGTCGTGTATGCAGAATGCTTGAACGGCGAATCTGATGTTATGACATTTTAGAGGGTCGATCAGTAACACTGTCAAATGACTTAGGTACTATGACTAATGACCGTTGGGTAAAGGAGAATACCTAGTATATGTGAGCACGTGATTTTTACCCTATATGAGTTACTCCCATAATTTCAAACAAAATAATTTCTTTTCATTATTTGCAATTTTGTGGATTTTCGTGGCATTTTCTGTTAATTGTCTGCATTTGTTTGTGCATTTTAGTTAGTGAAAAAATGAAAAATATATGTTGCATTTTTCATTTAGGGTTTGACTTTGCATTGCCAAGAATTAATTAGAAAATTAGTTATTTTATAAAAGGGAAAATCACAAAAAATAATTTAATTTGCACTTTTAATTTTAACTTTTGTTCTTGAGTAGTTTTCTTTTGAGTGTGTGTCAATTAATCGTGGTAATTATCATTTAGGTTTAATTCTCTTTTTTAGGATAATCAGGTTTTAGGATTTAATTTAGATTGTAATTTAATTTTGAAATGAAAAAAAGAAAAGAAAGAAAAGAGAAAAGGGTTGAAGAAGAAAGGTGTTTTGGGCCAATACATTTATTCCCCCAGCCCAATTAAAAATGCACCCCAACACCCGGTCAATTCCAGCCTATGACCCGGTCCAATGGCCAACTGTGGGGACTCTCGAAACGACGTAGTATGGGGGAGATACTACGTCGTTTTGAGTTCATTAGTTTCAAATCAATCCCATCCCTTTATTTTCCATCATCCAACGGCCAGGGTTCAGTCTCCGATTTTAGTTAAGAGTGTCTGAATTAGAAGAGACTCAAACTGAATCCTTCCTCGTATCTCATCTCTCCATCTTCGGCCACCACATCCGCCGACCGGAATCGCCCTACGGCGGCGGTCGAGTCTTCAACCCTTGACC
>NW_017671452.1:97768-137476 GCF_001879085.1 Nicotiana attenuata | reverse complement strand
AAGTGCTTTTCTCACGTTACATCCTTTTTTTTTATGATTTAATTTTGGCTAGTTTAGGCAGAGTTGATTTCTGCCCGTATTGTTCCCTTAAACCTTTCGTTGTCAGAACTTTTTTCTACAAGTTTAGGGCCTGGTTTGTTTGGGGTCGTTGGATTTAGCTTAGTTAACTTGTTTCTTTGTTTGGATTGTTTCATTTGAGCCTGGGCTTAGGGGGTTGTGTGTTGTTTGGGCCACAAGTTCATTTCACCAGAAATCCGGACCAGTTCGTGAGCCCAGGCCCGGATTAACTGTTGGGTCACTTGACCTGTAACCCCTTAGTTTTTGCAGTAATTTCAGGGACATTTGGGGGTAATATAGGTAATCTAATTTGAAGGAATCTTACCATAACAGAATACGGGAGTCCCTTAGTAAGCTTCTAGGTGGGGGTTTGGAACTGCAATTTGTGCTTCTTGGTAACATAACTTGGGTAGCAAGTCAATAATTAGAGGTTAGCTGGGCAAAAATAAAAATTCAAAAAGGGGTAAAATGTAAAAACTAAAATCTGAAGCTTGCCCTATTGCCTTGCATATAAAGGCATGTTTTCTTGCCTTGAAAGGCAGCCTTGAACATTCTGAAAATTGGAGAGAAATACAGAGAAAAAGGGGGGCTATTACTGTTCCATCGATTTTGTTAATTCTGATTCATCTTCAATTTCTGAAACTACTTGATTGATCTGGATGAGAGAAATGGTTTAAATTTGTTCATCAAAGCTTGGTGTATGGGTAAGGTTCGATTGAATGCATTGTATGATTTTGCTGCACCATTATCTTCTATCTGAAAGCTACTGTTCGATTGTTTGGTTATCTGGATTAAAATCCTGGTTGTTTGGTTCATTTGGCTGATTTGAATTGCAACTCCTCTCCCTGTTATACTGCCTGCATCTGGGAGTTGTTCTTGTGCTACTGACCCTTCCCATTTCCTTTTCCACTCTCATCTCCAGGTATATCCTCAAACACGTAGTGGAGTGGAGTTCTGAATAATCTATATGAAGATTTGGATTTGAATTGAAGTTTAAATTGAAAAAAAAAAAATTGAGCCCTGGTGCAACAACAGTCATGGATTTCATCATTTGTCCGCTTATGTTTGATTATCTCATTCGTCGGAAATTCAGCACAGATCTTGTTCATCGATAGAATATGTTGCGGGATTCCGATTAGTAATCCGAAGTGATTTGGTTGTTAGTTGAAGTATTTGAACATTAGCATTATGACCATGATTGGATGCTACTTTGTATGAATGAACTGTTAAACCCTTTGTGGAGAAATGGATATGAACTTTGGCTGGACGTTATGTAATTTGGTAAATCGTACTGTATAATTGAATTTAGTTGGGAAATTTTTAAACTCTGCATAAAAATTCGGAATGGCACAGTCACCTAGTCAGTAAAGAGGTTTTACAATATTGAATGATCGTTTGCTTAAATAAGTATATAAGGTAATTTGATTAGCTGTATTGTCATGAAGTTGCAATTGTTGGATTACACTATCTTTTTGATAATCATTAAAACTGGAATTCTCAATTGCTTTCATGAATCAGACCATTATTAAGTGTTGGCTGATGGTGATGTTAAAATTGATTCAATAGCTTGGTCACACAGGTTTTAATCTCGTCTCTAGTTTGTTTAAAATTCATTGTCGGTCTTAAATGTTGTGGTGGGGATTCGATGATGGATCCTGGCCCACCAACCATGAGACTCTGCGTTTGGGCTCATGTAGAGGCCCAGTTTTGAGGTTCTTCGAATCAGAGGTAGATTTGGGCCTCCAAACCATTTAATAATGTAAACATATGGCCTTCCTAGATTAACATAGAAAACTCTAAGTAGAGTATTTTGAGGTGCGCCATGCCAAACATAAATGACAAATACATGGCCCTCAGTTTGTTTAAGTTTGAGTTGATCCTTAGATTCCGAGGCGTGCCATTTAGCAAATTCCATGGCCCTCGTAAAAGTGCAAACGCGTAGTTGCTTTAGGCGCGTGTTTAATAATATTACTTTCCTAAACTCGGGTGCACATTTATGTGACCCAAATACAAATCTCAACGATGTTAGAATATGTCAAGAATCACGGGTGCATTTATGTGACGTGGTTCGAGACGTGTTTTAATAACGTTGCAATTTTCTCTAAAAAATAAATAAAAGCGGTTAAAGGTTTAAACTTGCACATAGGTTCATAATTGTTTAAAATCAGATAATTTAAGCCGAATATAACAGTTGAGCGACCGTGCTAGAACCACGGAACCCGGGAATGCCTAACACCTTCTCCCGGGTTAACAGAATTCCTTACTCGAATTTCTGGTTCGCGAACTGTTAAACAGAGTCATTCTTTTCCTCGATTCGGGATTCTAAACCGGTGACTTGGGACACTATAAATCTCCCAAGTGGCGACTCTGAATCTTTAGTAATAATCCCGTCTCGATTGTCCTTTAAGTGGAAAAACTCCTTTGCACCCTTTCGGGGGTGTAGTGAAAAAGGAGGTGTGACAGTATATAAGCTGAGTGAGAAGAAGAAGAAGAAGAAGAAGAAGAAGAAGAAGAAAGGGGTCTGAAAAAATCACACACACACACTAAGAGAGACATATCATTACAGATCAAGGAAGATCTTCATCTCCCTCTCCAGCTAAGGAAAAAGAAGCAAGGAAGCTTAGATCCTTAATATTCACCATTAGTTGCACTAGATCTAAGTGTATGGAGGGTCAGCCTTGTTCCAGAACGGCGACCCTTTCTATCTATGCATTATTTGTTATCATTTAAAACTATGAAAATCATTATCCTTTCCTTACATAATGGGACTCAATCAATGTTATAGTTCAATCTTATGTTCAGTTATGTTTTCTTGTTCTTATCACAAAAACAGCGCTGCGCCACAGCAGCAACCCCGATGCACTGTGAATATGAGCCATCATAGTGGGCTATGACTACGCATGCCAAATGCAGGTGTGACCCCATTTCCAGGTTAGTACCCAACGCCTCCTACATCCTGCGCATAAACGCCTCCCCTCCTACTATATGAGACGACGCCTATTATGTAATTTACCAGCTAAAATACTCCTCGTCTGTATATTTGTGGTACGACTTACATTTCTGCCATCTTTGCACGCCTGGGACTTACGAACAGGGACTCGAACTCGAGACCCTAATGAGGAAGTGAACCGTCCACCCACGAAATGCCAAAGCTCAATGTCACGACCTAATTTAGGATCGTGACCGGCGCTTAGGAGCAAGTGCTCCCAAGTAAGCCTCATCGGTAATTTTACAGAAAATCGGACAGAGTTTTTCCTGTTTTTAGACCATCCCAAAAATTTTCCTGTCTCAAATCAGCAACCAAACATCCTAATAGCAATTCAAATGACAATAACTTTATCAATTAACCAAAATAAATACCTACCTTTAACAGTCCACCCACTAGCAACTAGAAGTACTACTTTATCTCCCAATTTGATAAGAATGAGCGTTACTCAACATAAGTCAATAATAACAAAGACTACTCAAGACACTAAAAGAATGATCATGGAACGACTTTAAGATTTCAAAGAAAAGACCATAACAATTGATAAAATTCCCGCCCACGCGAACAAGTGCGAGGCTCACCAAGAACTATCAACCTGTGCGTTCTAATTAACGAAAACCTCGCCCGCGTCAACTGCTGTCTCTGTAAAAAAAATTAGCGGGAATGAGTCGCTAGCTCAGTGAGGAATAATACTTAACCACAACGTTTTAATTGGGGACAAGTCAGAAAACATGCTAGTATCTCAAACAGAAAATAACATAAAAATCTCTTTCAGAAACAATAAATAATTTTCAGTCTCATCATGTTTTTTCGTGTAGTATAATACTTAACAATTCAGTAATAAGCTCGGTAACTGTATAATATCAATATTCACATTTTGGGAGGTTTCAATGAATGCATCATGTAATCGGTGTAACTGTGGACTTATTCGCAAGAAGTCAAATATAACGGTAGTCCCTACTCGAGGAAAATCTGTAACGGTATGTTAGTTCTACCTTCCCACTAGCGAGGGCTATAACTGTACTCTGTAATCGGTAATACAAGATGCCTCATGTCTAACGAACCCGCCGTTAGCTACCGGATCCTTCAAAGTCTGCTCTTATTTATACTTGTCTTTGTATCCGTATATACTCATAGGAAAATATTTTAAAATAATATAGGGCATTTCGGTTCTTATCAAATCATGTAATTTCATTTCGATAACAGTAAATTCAAGTAACAGTTAAATATATCTAGTGACAACAAGAATATTTAAAACAACGGTAATCATGTCAAATAACTATTTCGGTATCATATCGAATAAAAGACTTGTCCCACATGCAACTCAAAATAATCGGTAACATATTCATATTAAAAATCATGTGTAAATCATGCAAGTTATGAAAACATAAATTGCGGTAAGATTACTACTCACAGTAGTCGTGCCGAAATACCAAATGCTTCACCTCGAGCAAATCGTACAACTTCCTCCAATCAATATATAATTACATAATATCGATCTCATGTTAATTTCTATGTTTAGGCTAATTCATAGCTAATTTAGAATACCCAACCCTCGAGATTCCATATTTGACTCTTAATTCGCCGAATTATATTTACCCACATATGAGTAATTACTAATCTATCAACTCCAACCTATCCATATAATTTATAAATCCAATTTCATAAAGTTCTATTGATTCTTTAGAAAGAAAATTCTCAATTGTGTGAATGAACTAGTGTAATTTCTGTTACTCTGTAGAATCTTCCAATCATGAGAACTGAAATTAAAATCTACCAGAAGAAGAAGCTCAAGAAATACCCGTAAGAACAATTAGTGCTTAAGATTCCTCAACGGTTATAGATATGGTTCCAACGCACTGCGCCAACTTCTTCCTCCTTCTTTTCTCCTTTCTTTCTTTCTTCCCTGTTGGTTTGTAATTTGCCGTTTCTAAAGCTTCTGTTGTGGTTTTAAAGCAGCAACCCTTTTTCTCTTTTTCCCCTTTCCCCTTTTTCCCTTTCGTCTTTTATTTTGTGATTTTGCAACAAAATGGGCTTCGGCCCTTTTTATTGAATCCTTATCTTTTTGTTTTTGATTTATTTTGTTTTTATTGGTTAGTTACTTATTATTATTATGACCAATACACCCTTATTTAAAAAATATAGGGTATTACATCCTCCCCACCTTATGAAATTTGGTCCCCGAATTTAACTCAAGTACGTACCTGTAGACTGAAACCAATGGGGGTACTTGACTCGCTGTATGATTTTCCATATGACATTCACGAACACGATCTCTTTTGACCGTAGTTTCTTATTTATCTATCAACAATAGCCATTGGCTCCTTCTCGTAAGACAACTTCTCATCGAGTGGTATAGTCGGAGCTTCTATCACCTGAGATGAGTCTGATATACATTTTCTTAGCATTGAGACGTGAAACACTTGATGAATAAAGGACAACTCAGGAGGAAGTGCCAAACAATAAGCCACCGCTCCCACTCGGTCTGATATCTCATATGGTCCTATAAACCTAGGGCTCAACTTGCCTCTTTTCCCAAACCGCATCACACCTTTCATAGGGGAGACTCGTAGGAACACTTTATCCCCGATTGTGAACACTAAATCTCTTCTTCTCTTATCAGCATAAGACTTTTGTCTACTTTGAGCTGCAATCAATCTCTGCCTGATCAACTGGACCTTGTCCATAGCTTCTTGTACTACGTCGGGTCCCAATAAGTTAGTCTCACCAGCTTCAAACCATCCGATAGGAGAACAACATCTTCTACATACATGCTTCGTACGATGCCATTTGAATACTGGAGTGGAAGCTATTATTGTAAGCAAATTCAGCTAAAGGTAGATAAGCGTCCCAACTACCTCCAAACTCAAGAATGCAAGCTCTCAACATATCCTCCAAGATCTGTACAGTACGTTCAGACTGCCCGTCTGTCTGTGGATGAAATGAAGTGCTAAGATCTACTCGTGTACCCAATGCTTCTTGAAAAGATTTCCAAAAGTGTGAGGTAAATTGTGATCCTCTGTCAGAGATGATGGATATTGGAACTCCGTGAAGTCGGACAATTTCGTTAATACATATCTCTGCATAACTCACTCCACCATAGGTAGTCATCACTGGCAAAAAGTATGCTGATTTCGTCAGTCGATCTACAATCACCCATACAGAGTCATAACCTCTAAGGGTTCGTGGTAACCTGGTGACAAAATCCATAGTAATTCTTTCCCATTTCCACTCTGGAATCTCAATTTGTTGTAGTAGCCCTGCGGGTCGTTGATGCTCAGCCTTGACCTGCTGACAAGTCAAACAACTAGAAACAAAGTTAGCAACATCTTTCTTCTTACCTTCCCACCAATAAAATTTGCTTCAGGTCATGGTACATTTTTATGGATCCAGGATATATTGTTGGCCCAAGTTCAGGTGAAGTTTTGAAGAATGACAAATGAACTCAGTCATGGACCAGGTCCATCATGTGAGGCACAGTATTTATCAACCTATACATATGAGATGCACGTGAAGGAGATAAGTCTCAGTGATCAAGCAGCAATATCTCCTGAACTGATCGAAAAGGTTGCATATTGGATAAGGTGTGAAAGTCTCCTTATGAGAAGAGAATACAATCCGGATAAAGGATAGGGTTGGAGTTTGTGTTGCTCAAGGACTCAACTTCGATGGAAGATCAGCAATTGAGTCTTAATCAAACTCTAATTACTAACTCATTAAATAACAGTGATTGTTCTCTTTTACATGTATTGCACAAACGCAGAAGTTAAACTAAATTGAGAGCAAAAGAGCGAGGCAATTTTGCAAGCAATTTATGTGAGATTCAAGTGTGCATTCCTGAAGCTACTTGGACAAGATAGAAGAACCAATTCCATTGTGTCTTTCTTTTATTCTAGTTCAATTGTAGTAGGTGATTTAAACTTGTACCTTTCAGCTTTCATAGAAGCATTTGTATTAGGTACTTTGAGTGTTCAAGTTAGAGTTAACTTGAAGTTGTCGCAACAGCTGAGGTTGTGCCCCACAACAGGATTAGAGTTTAATCCTTAGGTTTACAAGAGTTTTGTAAATGCTGTTTTGGCTCAGTGATTTTAGTGGAAGATTGGGAAAATCCTACTGAGTAGTAGGTCGTGGTTTTTTCACCTTTTGAGCCAGGTGTTTTCCACGTAAAAATCTCTGTGTTCTTTATTTTATGTACTTTTAATTCCGCAAACAGTAGTAATAAGTACACCTAGAAGAACCAGGTTCTTCTAGAGCGAAAATTGGGTACCACACAAATCACCCCCCCCCTCTTGTGTGGTATTAACGTTTATAACATCATATATAGTGTATTTAGAGTTGTGGGCTTCTTCAAGAATAGCATGTCTCAACCCATCTACGTTTGCTACACATAGCCTGTCACCTATTCGAAGAACACCATCACTTTCAACAGTCATATCCTTGCTTTTACCAGCTAAGACCTCATCTCTGTATTTACATAATCGTTCATCCTCATATTGGGTGGCCTTAATGCGCTCAACTAATGAAGACTTAGCCTGAGCACAAGCCAACAATGCCTCTGAATTTCCGATACTAAATATGATACCTGTATCTTCTAGTCTCTGAATATCTTTCGCCAAAAGTCTCTTTGCAGAAGCTATATGTGCCAAACTCCCCATAGATAATGCATCAGCCACCACATTGGCTTTTCTAGGATGATACAGAATAGAACAATCATAGTCTTTGAGTAGTTCCATCCAACGACGTTGCCGAAGATTCAGATCTCTCTACTGAAAGATATACTTCAAACTTTTATGGTTAGTATAAATCTCACAAGTTTCGCCATATAGATAATGCCTCCAAATTTTTAGAGCAAATACCACTGCAACCATCTCCAAATCATGTGTAGGATAGTTTTGCTCGTGCTTTTTCAATTGTCTCGAAGCATAAGCTATAACACGACCGTTTTGCATGAGAACACATCCTAATCCCACCCTCGAGGGGTCACAAAATACTGTAAATCCTCCAGAACCTGATGGTAAGGCTAATATTGGTGCAGTTGTCAAACATGTTTTGAGTTTTTGGAAGCTCTGCTCACATTCCTCCATCCACTAAAACTTTGCATTTTTCTGTGTTAGCTTGGTCAGCGGCGCTGCTATTCTGGAGAAATCCTGCACAAAACGCCTGTAATAGCCTGCTAAGCCTAAAAAGTTGTGAATCTCTGTAGGAGAAGTAGGTCTGGGCCATTTCTGCACAGCTTCGGTCTTCTTAGGATCTACCATAATTCCATCTTTGGATACAACATACCCCAAAAATGCTACCGAGTCTAGCCAAAATTCACACTTTGAGAACTTAGCATAAAGCCGATGTTCTCGCAATGTCTGCAACACAGTCCTGAGATGATCCTCGCTTTCTCCTTGGCTACGAGAATATATCAGGATATCATCAATAAATATTATTACAAATCTATCCAGAAACGGCTTGAACACCCTATTCATTAAATCCATGAATGTCGCTGGAGCATTAGTCAGCCCGAAAGGCATCACAAGAAACTCATACTGCCCGTATCGAGCAGTCTTAGAAATATCTTCATCTTTGATTCTAAGTTGATGATAACTAGAACGGAGGTCAATCTTTGAAAAGTGGGCAGCTCCTTGTAAATGATCAAACATGTCGTCTATACGAGGCAAAGGATATTTATTGCATATTGTTATCTTGTTCAACTACTTGTAGTCAATGCACATTCTTAGGGATCCATCTTTCTTCTTTACGAACAGTACTGGTGCACCCCATGGTGATACACTAGGTCTAATAAAACCCTTATCTAACAAATCATGTAACTGTTGCTTTAGCTCCCTCAACTCTGTTGGTGCCATTCGATATGGGGGCATCGATATGGGTTGTGTTTCAGGTAGCAAATCAATACCAAAGTCTATTTCTCGTACTGGAGGCAATCCTGTTAAATCCTCAGGAAATACATCAGAAAATTCTCTCACTATTGGTACATTTTCTATACTAACTGTTTCCTTTCTTGTGTCATTTACAATAGCTAAGAGACACAAGCAACATTTCTTCAGAAGTCGTTGAGCTTTCATAAAAGATACAACTTGCAAATTTCTAGAACCTGACTCCCTCTTAGAATAAAACTGGGTTCATTTGGTATCTCGAACTTAACTATCTTTGCATGACAATCGACTATAGCATAGCAAGAAGATAACCAATCCATTCCCTTCAGCATGTCAAAGTCAATCATATCAAGTACAATAAGGCCAGCTATAGTATCTCTACCCTCAACCCGAATCTGACAAGCACGATACACGTATTCAGCTAATAGAGACTGTCCAACAGGAGTAGCAACTAGAAAAGGATCATTCAATAGCTCAAGTTGTCTACTAAACCTCAAAGCAAAGTACGAGGACACATAGGAGTGAGTAGATCCTGAATCAATCAACGCAAGTGCATCAAATGAACAGACAGAAAGAATCCCTGTAACCACAGCATTCGAGGCCTGAACATCCTGTCAAGTAAATGCAAAAACTCTCGCCTGACCTCTACCAGCATTCCCTTGTCCTTGATTCACAGTAGCACGGTCTCTAGCACCTCGACCTCTATTTCCTGTACCTGTAGCACCTGAAGTATTACGAGTAGTCTGAGTCGGTGCAGCTGACTGAATAGAAGCCTGGTTGAAATTTCTCGGAGGCTGAGGGCAATCCCTCAAGTGATGTCCCAACCGGCCACCCGAAAGCACTCTCTAGTTAGAACACGACATTGGCCCAAATATGATCTACCACAGGTCTGGCAGACTGGAGTAGTGGCATATATCTGCTACGATGTCCAGAAGATGATGGTCCCCTATTACCTTGTCTGTAATGTGGTCTGTATGTGGACTGTGAAGACATGTGTGTCCCTGTCTGAGAACCCTGTTGTTGTTGTTGTTGTTGTCCCTGATTTCTTGCTTTTCTATTTTCACTAAAACTGCCACTGAAAGCCCCTCATGTCTTGGCCTTCTTACGTAAATCAGTAGCTGCACGCTCATCATGTCCCTTGTTTTCAATCTTTCTAGCAAGGTCGACTACATCAGAGTAGGATAAAGTCTTCATTTGTAGGGCTAATGCAGTGTATAGACGACCTACCAATCCATCAACAAACCTCTGAACTCGAGCTTCTTCGGTAGGCACTAAGTAAGGAGCATATATAGCCAGCTTACAAAACTTAGTGTTATATGTTGACACATCCATATCTGGAGTCTGAACCAATCTCTCAAAGTCTCTAGCATATTTTTGCATCAGGCTGTCTGGAAGAAAATGATTCTTGAACAACTTAGTGAACTCGTCCCATGTCAGTGGTGCTGCTCCTGCTGGCCTTCCTAGAAATACAGTTTCATACCATGTGTTGGCCATATCCTCTAGTTTTTATGTTGCGAGCTCCACGGCTCTCTCGCTAGAACATCCAAGAGCACGTAATTCCTTGAGTGTCCCATCTAAGAAACTTTGAGGATCTACTGAATTATCGGAACCTGTGAATTTTGGTAATTTCAATTTCAGGAACTCTTGTAGGTATACTTCCTTATTTCCAAAAGTCTGAGTCTGTGCAGGTGCTTGTATCTGTAAAGTAGCCTGAGGAGCTGAACTTCCTCCCTGAGTAGGCACCAATGCCTCTAACACATTCAATAACCTTGCTACTGCGTCTGCAGGTAAGGCAACAGTAGGTACAATAGTTGGCACTGGTGGTGGAGCGTCCTGAACTCCCTGCCCTTGCACTTGATCTGGCATAACAGCTTGAGGTTGATCCATATTTCCAACTTCAGGTTAAGGAGCAGTCTGTCTTCTAGTTTGATGAACCCCAACTTGACCGCCACCCCGGGTAGTACCACGTCCAATAGATGAGGGTGTGCGTGTCCTAGCCATCTGCGAAAGAAATATTCCAAAGTCATTCTCAAGTTATCTCAACGCACGATCAAAGAATGAAAGAAGGGAAAACATTCCTAAATGTCCAGTAGCCTCAAGATCATAAGTATGGGCGCCTACATACCCATGAACAAGACTCTACTAAACATTGCTCCATGACTCAGGACTTAAAGCCTAAGCTCTGATACCAACTTTGTCACGACCCAATTTAGGATCGTGACCGGCGCTTAGGAGAAAGTGCTCCCAAGTAAGCCTCATCGGTAATTTTACAGAAAATCGAACAGAGTTTTCCCTGTTTTTGGACCATCCCAAAAATTTCCCTATCTCAAATCAGCAACCAAACATCCTAATAGCAATTCAAATGACAATGACTTTATCAATTAACCAAAATAAATATCTACCTTTAACAGTCCACCCACTAGCAACTAGAAGTACTAAATTATCTCCCAATTTGATAAGAATGAGCGTTACTCAACATAAGTCTATAATAATAAAGACTACTCAAGACACTAAAAGAATGACTATGGAGCGACTCTAAGAGTTCAAAGAAAAGACCATAACAATTGATAAAATTCTCGCCCACGCGAACAAGTGTGAGGCTCACCAAGAACTATCAACTTGTGCGCTCTAATTAACGAAATCCTCGCCCGCGTCAACTGTTGTCTCTGTAAAAAAAATAGCGGGGAATGAGTCGCTAGATCAGTGAGTAGTAACACTTAACCACAACCGTTTAAATTGGGGACAAGTCAGAAAACATGCTAGTATCTCAAACAAAAAATAACATAAAAATCCCTTTCAGAAACAATAAATAATTTTCAGTTTCATCATGTTTTTCTTATAGTATAATACTAAACAATTCAGTAATAAGCTCGGTAACCACTGTATAATATCAGTATTCACATTTTGGGAGGTTTCAATGAACGGATCATGTAATCGGTATAACTGTGGACTTCTTCGCAAGAAGTCAAATATAACGGTAGTCCCTACTCGAGGAAAATCGGTAACAGTATGCTAGTTCTACCTTCCCACTAGCGAGGGTTATAACTGTACTCTGTAATCGGTAAATACAAGGTGCACCAAGTCTAACGAACCCGTCGTTAGCTATGGGATCCTTTAAAGTCCCCATTTATACTTGTCTTTGTATCCGTATATACTCATAGGAAAATATTTTAAAACAATATAGGACAATTCGGTTCTTATCAAATCATGTAATTTATTTCGATAACAGTAAATTCAAGTAACAGTAAAACATATCTAGTGATACCAAGGATATTTAAAACAACGGTAATCATGTCAAATAACTATTTCGGTATCATATCGAATAAAAGACTTGTCCTACATGCAACTCAAAATAATTAGTAACATATTCATATTAAAAATCATGTGTAAATCATGCAAGTTATGAAAACACAAATTGCGGTAAGATTACTACTCACAGTACTCGTGCCGAAATACCAAATGCTTCACCTCTAGCAAATCGTACAACTTCCTCCAATCAATCTATAATTACATAATATCAATCTCATGTTAATTTTTATGTTTAGGCTAATTCATAGCTAATTTAGAATACCCAACCCTCGAGATTCCATCTGTGACTCTTAATTCGCCGAATTATATTTACCCACATATAAGTAATTACTAATCTATCAACTCCAACCTATTCATATAATTTATTAATCCAATTTCATAAAGTTCTATTGATTCTTTAGAAAGAAAATTCTCAATTGTGTGAATGAACTAGTGTAATTTCTATTACTCTGTAGAATCTTCCAATCATGAGAACTGAAATTAAAATCTACCAGAAGAAGAAGCTCAAGAAATACCCGTAAGACACAATTAGTGCTTAAGATTCCTCAACGGTTATAGCTATGGTTCCAACGCGCTGCGCCAACTTCTTCCTCCTTCTTTTCTCCTTTCTTTCTTTCTTCCCTGCTGGTTTGTAATTTGCCTTTTCTGAAGCTTCTGTTGTAGTTTTAAAGAAGCAACCCTTTTTTCTCTTTTTCCCCTTTCCCCTTTTTCCCTTTCGTCTTTTATTTTGTGATTTTGCCACAGAATGGGCTTTGGCCCTTTTTATTCAATCCTTATCTTTTTTTTTGATTTGTTTTGTTTTTATTGGTTAGTTTCTTATTATTATTATGACCAATACACCATTATTTAAAAAATATAGGGTATTACACTCAATCGCTAGCGAGGCTGAGCGCAATGCGAAGCCGGCATCAGGTCACAAACTAGTATCAGAATACAGAACAAGGCGAGCTGCCTGCGGTGCAATCCCTAGGTCATCGCCGAACGAGGGAACTCCCCGTATCCAAAAAGCGCAACCGTCAAGGGAAACGTGGTCAATCCCCTCATTCATCAGCTAAACAGCCAACCAAGGTAACAGATTATCCCATGTACTTCTAACCCGTATTCCTTCTTTTAAAAAAAGAGAGTGAAGTGAAATAGAGAACAGGGACCCCTCCCCCCAAACACGCGAACAAAAGCCAGCCGACATACAGGCTTTAAGTTCCTCCCTGCAACACTGTAAATCAGGAAAACCCTCCACACCGTACCATACTACAAATAACAGACAAACGGCTCCGAACAAGCCGGCACCATTAAGAAGCAATCTCCATAGCCTGGGACTGGACGGTAAGCCCATGGAACGTACAGTCTCACTTACACAGGCAAAACATGAACGCGAAAAGCTTGCCCACATGTTCGCCATGGAGATGCTATGCCAATTCAACCAATTAAATACTACGAGTCATGTCCGAATTTCATTCAAACTAATCAAGCCCCAAGGTGCCCAAAAGCCTAAGAAATAAGTTCATCGCCCGTCCAGTCAACGGTCTCTCTAGGCCGAGCAACGAAGGGACTAAATAGACTAGGACTCACCCCGACGCATACCTAAAATATGCAGCAACGCATGATATTCTCCAATGAAAGCAAGATTAGATGAACTGGGACTCACCCCGACGCATGCATGTACGATGCAACAACGAGTAATACTCTCCAAAAAAAAAAAGACAAGGCAGCACACAACATTCTTACCACTCTTACAGCAATCGACCATCGCCAAGCGAAAGGAAAGTTCGACCTCGCTCGAACTCATGACGGGTTACAATCGACCTCGCTCGAATTTACACCCTTACGGCCCACGGCCATCGCCAAGCGAAAGGAAACTTCAACCTCGCTCGAACTCATGACGGATTACAATTCGACCTCGCTCGAATTTACACCCTTATGGACCCCAACCATCGCTAAGCGAAAGGAAAGTTCGGCCTCGCTCGAACTCATGACGGGTTACATTTTGACCTCGCTCGAATTAACACCCTTACAGCCCCCGGCCATCGCCAAGCGAAAGGAAAGTTCGACCTTGCTCGAACTCATGACGGGTTATTATTCGACCTCGCTCGAATTCACACCCTTACAGCCCTCGGCCATCGCCAAGCAAAAGGAAAGTTCGACGTCGCTCGAACTCATGACGAGTTACAATTCGACCTCGCTCGAATTTACATCCTTACGGCCCCCGACCATCGTTAAGCGAAAGTGAAATTCAACATCGCTCGAATTAAACAGTCAAAGTTCGACCTCGCTCGAACTCATAACGAGTTACAATTCGACCTCACTTGAATTTACACCCTTAGGGCCCCCGGCCATTGCCACAAAAAAGAAAAATCCGACCTCGTTCGAATTAATAAATTTCGACCTCGCTCGAACTAACAAAGTAAAATTCAACCTCGCTCGAATCAGCAAGCTAAATTCAACCTCATTCGAATTCCTAACTAAAAATCAGGGACTCATCACGGGTCATAATTCGAGCTCACTCGAATTCACACCCTTACAGCCATCAGCCATCGCCAAACAAAGTGAAGTTCGACCTCGCTCGAACTCATCATGGGTCATAATTCGACCTCGTTCGAATTCACACCCATGCGGCCCCCGGCCATCGCCAAGCAAAAATAAAATTCGACCTCGTTCGAGTTAACAATCAATGTTCGACTTCGCTCGAACTCATCATGGGTTATAATTTGACCTCGTTCGACCCATGCGGCCCCGGGCCATCACCAAGCGAAAGTAAAATTCGATCTTGTTCGAATTAATGAATCAACATTCGCCCAAGTTGGCGAGACAAAAATCGACCTCGCTCGAATTAACAAGTCAAAAGTGACCTCGCTCAAACTGGCAAGACAAAACTCGACCCCACTCGGGTTGACAAAGTCAAGTTCAATTTAGCATGTCGAATTCGATCCCACTCAGATCAACTACCAGAAGTTGGAGTTATTGCGAAAAAGTCCAAGAAATTCGAAAAGGAAAAGAGGAAGGAAAGCCAAAAACATACGAACGAAGACAAGCCGACCATTTCATTCAAAGAAAATATATCATACAAAGGGCCAAAAAAGGGGGCCCCCACCCGGCAACAACAAAAGAACAAAAAAAACTAAGTACAGAAAGCTATTAAAATTTCACTCGGCCTCATCTCCACCATAGTCTTCTCCAGCATTGTCATCATCGGAAGGAAGCCCATCTTAAACCTCAGCATCCCACCGGCCTCCGATGTCGCAGGGTCATAACCGCAGGCAAGATGAGCCTCGCGTGCCTTAACCCGAGCATCTTCAAATGCGGAACGCTCCCTGCCGTTTACAGTATATATATATATATATATATACACACCAATGGCGGGGGACAGCAACAGGGGTCGATTCTTGAGGGCAGGCCTGAGCCAACAGCTACGCCTTCTCGGCCTCGAGAGCCATAACTCGGTTTCCCAGACTCGAAGCATCTCGATCAAGTTCATTGATCCGCTCCTCAAGCCGTGCCTCCCTTAGTGTGGTCGTCCCCCTCTCAGCTTCCCGCTCAGACCTGAGGACGCGGATAGTGTCTTCCATCGCTGCCGCCCTCGCCAAAGACGCCACTCGAGCTCCCTCGACTCTCTCTAACTCAGCCACCTTCCTTTCTAGCTCAGCCACCTTCTCCGTCCACTCTACACTCAGATTGGCGACTCAAGTGGCATTCTGCTCAAGCTCGGCCCGAAGGCAACACCTTCACCTGAAGGTCCTCGCATTCCGCCGCAACCCCTTTGCCCACCTCAAGATCCTCGTCTTTGGTCCTAAGCAGCCCCTCGAGATCGCTACATCTACGGATAGACCGCATCAGATCCTCGTCCCTTTTCTCCAGCTCCTCCCTGAGAGATTGAGTGTTACTGCTCGCCTTAAGCTGCTCGTGTAGCTCACGACATCTGTTGCGATATCGGCGATACTTCACGGCCATTTTTAGAAATACTTCAGCCCGCATCTCAGCCCTACGAGCACTCTCGATCTCCAACATATAAGTCTATAAAAAAGGAGGAAGAATCAGCGAAAGCAAAGGGCACAAAACAAAGAAAATAGCAAAAGGAAACTCACCCTCAAGGCCATCCCAGCCACACCACGTGACAAACTAGAATCACTAATTTCCGGAAGAGACCTGCTTTCGGTGGTGGAGCACAGAAGGTCGAATTGGGGCACCAAATCCACCATGTCCTCCAACAGATTAAAGTCCGACGGTATTTCGAGCATACGGGAAGGGCCTTCGCCCTCACATCGACCCTGGTAAAACCTTCCTCAAACATCCTCATGTCCTCAGGATCGATATCAGAATCAGATTCATAATCATCTACCACTATGTCGTTCGACCTCTCATTAGCCGAAGACGGGGTACGGGCCAGCCGAGATGGGGTACGAGCCGACTGAGGCGTCGACGGGCCGCTCGAAACAATTGCGGCAACCTCGGAACTCTGTCCCCCTACCGCAGCAACCTCTTCCACGCCCGTAATGGGCAT
The DNA here is from genome assembly GCF_001879085.1 of Nicotiana attenuata. Taxonomy (NCBI): domain Eukaryota; kingdom Viridiplantae; phylum Streptophyta; class Magnoliopsida; order Solanales; family Solanaceae; genus Nicotiana; species Nicotiana attenuata. The sequence goes on along the minus strand of NW_017671452.1, from coordinate 120,747 downwards.
CCCTCCACACCCAAGCTGGCATTACCGCCAGCTTTAGATACCGCCAAAGTAGGGTCGCCCCTCGTGGGAGTTCCAACCAAAGATGCCCCCTCTGACAACCTCCGCCTCTTTGACGGGGCCTCTTCGCCACTGCCACGAGAAGGTTCGCCCGTTGAACGGACTGTGGGAACTGGAGTCACCGACCGAGGAGCAACCTCGTAACGAACAGGTTCGGTCACGGACGCGCTCCGCCGAGCAACCAAACTTCTGACGTCCTCGTCCACAGTTTCCCTTGGCACGGACCGGGCAGAGGAAGCCGGTTGACGGAAAGCAAGGACATGAGCCCTTACCCTTCTCGCTCCTCTCTGACCTGCCAATAAGAAATTCGACCAAACATAGATATAATTAAAGAAAAAGACAAAGCAAAGAACAAACAACTAAGGCCGAAATAAGCCGACCTACCAGTGGAAGGTTTGCGCCCAAACCTCTCGTGAAAAGGCGCCCAGTTGCGGATCCCCATCGTGTGGGGGAGAATCGCGCTCACCCATTCATGAATATTGGCAACTTGTGGAGGAGGAACTCTCTTGGCTGCAAAGACAAAGAAAAACACTCGACGAGGTCAATAAGAGAAAGACGACCAACGGCCACTTTAAAAAAATAATAGTAAAAAGAAAGGAAGACCTACGGGCGAAATTCCACTCCTCAGGAAACCCCGCAGAGTTCGATACCACGTGTTTTGTTCGGACATAGAAGAAGTTCTCCCAAAAGCGGCGATTGGCCTTGTCATCCATCTTCACCACCAAGCCTTTGGTTCCTTGATAACTAAGGTGAATCATCGTGCCCCTAAGAAAATGGGGGGCGAAAAGGTGAAGCATGTGTTGTAGAGAAATTCCCCGATCGGCTAGCTCCGCGTACTTGATAAGCATAAGGAAGAGCTTGTATACGTACGGAGAGAGTTGAGCCGGACACACTTCGTAGAAGAGGCAGAAGTCCACCGCCAAGGAGAAGAGTTACAGAAGTCTCTCATGAGCAATGGGGAAGCATAACATTCTAATGTGGGATTTTTCCCTATTTATAGGGATATGAACACCCTGAGCGGCAAAAACCAAACACCGCCATTTTGAAAACAGAAATGGCACGGGAAACGACGTAATGCATAAGAAACGTGCGCCATAATGATGCATGAGAAGTTTTAATGACATTCTGAACTGACGTGAAAGTTTGATGCAACTCTCTAAATGCCATGTCGCTACCTCGCCATGAAGTACTCGCCTCTCGCATAAAGTGCTCAGATTTCTCATAACTTTCGAATTGACAGAATCCGCCCATTGAGCTCGCCAAAAGACGACCCCAATAGGCAGAGGGACTAAATGTATGGGTCAAAATCTGACCAGACAAGAATCTGCGTGAAGAGGAACGGCAAAAAGTCACTTAGGCCGAAGTCGTATCCATACAACGCTATAACGACACGCACAGACATGGCCGAGGTCGTGTATTCAGAATGCTTGAACGTCGAATCGGATGTTACGACATTTTAGAGGGTTGATCAGTAACACAGTCAAATGACTTAGGTACTATGGCTAATGACCGTTGAGTAAAGGAGAATACCTAGTATATAAGCAGAGTGAGAAGAAGAAGAAGAAGAAGAAGAAGAAGAAGAAGAAAGGGGGCTGAAAAATCACATACACACACACACACACTAAGAGAGACATATCATTACAGATCAAGGAAGATCTTCATCTCGCTCTCCAGGTAAGGAAAAAGAAGCAAGGAAGCTTAGATCCTTAATATTCATCATTAGTTGCACTAGATCTAAGTGTATGGAGGGTCAGCCTTGTTCTAGAACAGTGACCCTTTCTATCTATGCATTATTTGTTATCATTTAAAACTATGAAATCATTATCATGACCTTACATAATGGGACTCAATCAATGCTATAGTTGAATCTTATGTTCAGTTATGTTTGCTTATTCTTATCTTCTATCTTAGATCTAGGGTAAATTATCTTTGGCTAGGATTTACCTAAAATCTTCTTATTTAATTAATTCCATAAAAAGGTCTAATTCTTTTTGGTCGAACAATTTGGCGCCGTCTGTGGGGATTTTCTATCCAAAGCCTTAGTTCTCTCTAGATCAAAACATGGTCTTAGCTCTATCTCCCATTCGGTGAAGTTCACCCCGTCATTACGAATGTCAACTCGCGAAATCGGTCGGTAAACCCCCGAAATCGCCAAACTAACCAAGGATAAACCTTTATGCGAAACCGGAGTTATGCCCGATTTGCACACAAAAACAGCGTTGCGCCACAGCAGCAACCCCGATGCACTGTGACATGAGCCATCATAGCGGGCTACAACTACGCATACCAAATGCAGGTGTGACCCCATTTCCAGGTTAGTACCCAACGCCTCCTACATCCTGCGCATAATTGCCTCCCCTCCTACTGTATGAGACAACGCTTATTATGTAATTTACCAGCTAAAATACTCCTCGTCTGTATATTTGTGGTACGACTTACATTTTTTCTATCTTTGCACGCCTAGGACTGACGAACCAGGACTCGAACTCGAGACCCTAATGAGGGAGTGGACCGTCCACCCACGAAATGCCAAAGCTCAACTGGTGGCGAGGCTGAGCGCAATGCCAAAGTTGGCATCAGGTCGCAAACTAGTATCAGAATACAGAATAAGGCGAGCCTCCCTGCGGTGCAATCCCTAGGTCATCAGCAAACAAGGGAACTCCCTGTATCCAAAAAGCGCAACCGTCGAGGGAAACGTGGCCAATCCCCCTCATTCATCAGCTAAAAAGCCAATCAAGGTAACAGACTATCCCATGTACTTCTAACCCGTATTACTTCTTTTAAAAAAAGAGAAGTGAAATAGAGAACAGGGAAGTCCCCTCCCCCCCCCCACCCCAAACACGCGAACAAAAGCTAGCCGACATACATGCTCTAAGTTCTTCCTTGCAACAAGGTAAATCAAGAAAACCCTTCACACCGTACCATACTACAAATAATAAACAAACGGCTCAAAACAAGTTGGCACCATTAAGAAGCAATCTCCACAACCTGGACTGGACGGTGAGCCCATGGAACATACAGTCTCCCCTACACAGGCAGAACATGAACGCGAAAACTTGCCCACATGTTCGCCATGGAGATGTTACGCCAATTCAACCGATTAAATACTATGAGTCACATCCGAATTTCATTCAAACTAATCAATCCCCAAGGTGCCCAGAAGCCTAAGCAATAAGTTCATTGCTCGTCCCGTCAACGGTCTTTCCAGGCCGAGCAATGAAGGGACTAAATAGACCGGCACTCACCCCGACGCATACTTAAAATATGCAGCAACACATGATATTCTCTAATGAGAGCAAGATTAGATGAATTGGGACTCACCCTGATGCATGCATGAATGATGCAGCAACAAGCAATACTCTCCAAAAAAAGACAAGGCAGTACGCAACATTCTTACCACCCTTACAGCATCGGCCATCGCCAAATGAAAGGAAAGTTCGACCTTGCTTGAACTCATAACGGGTTACAATTCGACCTCGCTCGAATTTACACCCTTACGGCCCCCGATCATCGCCAAGAGAAAGTGAAATTCAACCTCGTTCGAATTAAACAGTCAAAGTTCGACNTTCAACCTCGTTCGAATTAAACAGGCAAAGTTAGACCTTGCTTGAACTCATAACAGGTTACAATTCGACCTCGCTCGAATTTACACCATTACGGCCATCGCCAAACTCCCTTTCTGTTGCATCCAATCTTCAAGCAACTCCCTTTCTGTTGCATCCAATCTTCCGCTGTATAATAGCTAATAATTCAAATTAAGCCCGTAGATCCAATCACCGTCCACTAAAATTCCCAAATCATTCCAAACTTTCCTTAAGGTGTGTAGTTATCCTGCCACTAAACCCATATACTACTCTGGCACCCTTCCACTTTGATCAAACTCACTCCCTTAAGCAACTACTCGACTTTCGTTTCTTACACCTGGCCTTCTAGAAATTTAACCACCGCCTGACACTTCCCACATGTCCTTCCTCATCTTTTGCTGCCCAGTTGTTGCCTTAAATCAATATCTATCTCTGTAGCACTTGAACCGTACCATACTACAAATAATAAACAAACGGCTCAAAACAAGTTGGCACCATTAAGAAGCAATCTCCACAACCTGAACTGGACGGTGAGCCCATGGAACATACAGTCTCCCCTACACAGGCAGAACATGAACGCGAAAACTTGCCCACATGTTCGCCATGGAGATGTTACGCCAATTCAACCGATTAAATACTATGAGTCACGTCCGAATTTCATTCAAACTAATCAATCCCCAAGGTGCCCAGAAGCCTAAGCAATAAGTTCATTGCTCGTCCCGTCAACGGTCTTTCCAGGCCGAGCAATGAAGGGACTAAATAGACCGGCACTCACCCCGACGCATACTTAAAATATGCAGCAACACATGATATTCTCTAATGAGAGCAAGATTAGATGAATTGGGACTCACCCCGATGCATGCATGAATGATGCAGCAACAAGCAATACTCTCCAAAAAAAAGACAAGGCAGTACGCAACATTCTTACCACCCTTACAGCATCGGCCATCGCCAAATGAAAGGAAAGTTCGACCTCGCTCGAACTCATGACGGGTTACAATTCGACCTCGCTCGAATTTACACCCTTACGGCCCCTGGCCATTGCCAAGCGAAAGGAAAGTTCGACCTCGCTCGAACTCATGACGGGTTACAATTCGACCTCGCTCAAATTTATACCCTTACGGCCCCCGGCCATCGCCAAGCGAAAGGAAAGTTCGACCTCGCTCGAACTTATAACGGGTTAATATTCGACCTCGCTCGAATTTAAACACTTACGGCCCCCGTCCATCGCCAAGCGAAAGGAAATTTCAACCTTGCTCGAACTCATAACGGGTTATAATTCGACCTCGCTCGAATTTACACCCTTACGGCCCCCGATCATCGCCAAGAGAAAGTGAAATTCAACCTCGTTCGAATTAAACAGTCAAAGTTCGACCTTGCTTGAACTCATAACAGGTTACAATTCGACCTCGCTCGAATTTACACCCTTACGGCCCCCGGCCATTGCCACAAGAAAGAAAAATCTGACCTCGTTCGAATTAATAAATTTCAACCTCGCTCGAACTAACAAAGTAAAATTCAACCTCGCTCGAATTAGCAAGCTAAATTCAACCTCGTTCTAATTCCCAACTAAAAATCAGGGACTCATCACGGGTCATAATTCGAACTCGCTCGAATTCACACCATTACGGCCATCGCCAAACTCCCTTTCTGTTGCATCCAATCTTCAAGCAACTCCCTTTCTGTTGCATCCAATCTTCCGCTGTATAATAGCTAATAATTCAAATTAAGCCCGTAGATCCAATCACCGTCCACTAAAATTTCCAAATCATTCCAAACTTTCCTTAAGGTGTGTAGTTATCCTGCCACTAAACCCATATACTACTCTGGCACCCTTCCACTTTGATCAAACTCACTCCCTTAAGCAACTACTCGACTTTCGTTTCTTACACCTGGCCTTCTAGAAATTTAACCACCGCCTGACACTTCCCACATGTCCTTCCTCATCTTTTGCTGCCCAGTTGTTGCCTTAAATCAATATCTATCTCTGTAGCACTTGAACCGATATATCGCTACTAACTTCAACCCTTTTCGAATATCCTCCTTCTCGAGCCGTCAGCATTAGAAATACCCATTCAATCCTGAACCACCGCACCTCGCGATCTCTAACAGCCGCTTCTCCAATACTATCTCACAATATCCTGCCCCAAAGGCGAATCGCAGAAGATCATAACACCGACGAACTTAACACATTCAATTGAGGACGACGACACCACATCACAGATGAAATTCCACCACGCTTGAGAATACCAAGTCTCGTTACTCCATCAACCAAAACCTGAACAATTATAGTCTGATTTCCTTTCCTCCGTCGGGAACGAAATACTGAATCTGAATCATGCACTGAGTAGACCTCCTTCAAGTCATTCACTGCCCCGACACATAGGTAAGTATCCTAACACACATCAATACTGGGCGATAGAAATGCACGAATCATCATAACAATCAATGCCAAATCTCAAAACCTTAGGTAATACTAATACTGAGTTGAAACGATAGAACGACCTTCTACAAGGCGACGACAATACCCCAATCAATACGCAAGGAGAAATATCCTGCACCACATCTGTAATACCATCACAATTCCTCAATTATTGATTTATAACCAGCGCTTCACGTCGCATAAGATTGAATAGGAAAGAAACAAAGGTATAAGCCTCAAAGGGATCTAATCGCACGATGAGGAATCAAGAAGGGGAGTGCTCCGAACAACCCTGTAGCCTCTCGAAGATAAGTACAGACGTCTCCGTACCGATCCGCAAGAGTCTACTAGACTCGCTCATGACTTGTGAGACCTAAGGTAACCTAGTGCTCTGATACCATGTTTTCACGACCTAAAATCTAATAAAGGTCGTGATGGCGCCATACACCACTTGTCAGGCAAGACAACACCAAGAAGTTAAATATATTCCTCGTTTTAGTATTTTTGAAATCATTTCTTTTCCTTACATTAAACAATAAATAATGAACTTAACCAAGAAAATAATGGTGTCTTTAACAAATTTAAATACTAGATAATCCCATAGTCATCCTAGAATCTAGTGTCGCAAGTGCATGAGCAATTTCTAGGAAATAAAATGTAACGTCCAAAATACAAATTGGACAGAAAAGAAAGTACAATACTCTAAAGGAGACTCTGCTGGCTGCGAGTCATCTCGAGAGATGCAGCTCACCTAAGTCTCCGTATAAACCATGTCGTTGCGCCCAACGAGGCCACTAGACATACATGTGCCTGTGCAACAAAAATGCACAGCAAGTGTAGTATGAGTACGAAAACAACGTGTACCCAGTAAGTATCCAGTCTAACCTCGAAGAACTAGTAACGAGAGGTCAACTTCGACACTTACTAGTGGTCCAATAATATAATCAGTCGTGGATTTATTAAAAACAGCAGTAAACTCGAGGGAACCATGTAGCAAGTAAACAATCCTTTTGATAATAAGAGATATCCAAGTTCATATTTCCTCAATTATCAATTTATCTCAGGCCAGGGAGGCAATATCATTATTTATAATTTCAAGGCAAGCAATACAAGCATGCGCAAATCATGTCAAGGTCGTACGGTCCAATCCAACATAATATTTAAACTGTGCACTGCCAGAGGGTCGAATGGCGCGAACAAGAGATGCATCTATTACCCCGCTCGCGAACATACATGCGACGCGGTCAAATATAAATAAACACATCAAACAGCCAATCAAGAATTCATCAGGGAAACAATTACCCAAAGAAATGGCAACTTCTATTTAACGGTCAGGAAAATGATGTTTAATTTCTTTAGAAATTCATTTACCAATTTGATATGATTTAAGCAATTTAAATTGTCAATAAGGTTACAAATATTTCAAGTATAGCATGTTTTCGGGTCCTAGACTACCCAGATTTTAAGCATAATAGTAGCTACGCAACGGACCCTTGTCACCTCGTGCGTACGTAGCCCCTACAAATAGAAGCACATATTTAATTATTTCACCTATGGGGATAATTTCCTCTTACAAGGTTAGAAAGGAGACTTACCTCGCTTCGAAGTACCATAACCGGCTCCCAAGCCCTTCCGACAACTCAAACCGATGCTCAACGCTCCAAAACTAGTCAATAATTATACAAACCCATTAATATATACTCAAATACCCATTATAATCCTATTTACAACAATTTCCAACTCCCCTTAAAAAGTCGATAAAATCATTCCCGGACCCAAGTGCCCGGATTCCAAAAAATTTCGAAGATTAACCTTACCCATAACACCACGAACTCAAATATATAATTTATTTCAAGATCCATGTCCTTTTTCATGGTCAAAATCCAAAAATATAAATTTCTAGATTTTTCTTCAAAACCCCAGATTTTCACTAATTTTCCATGATTTTTCATGTTAAAATCTAGATATAATTCAAGTAATTAACTTGCAATAGGTGGGAATCACTTACCTTGACATAGATGATGAAGATGGAGCTCCAAAATCGCTCCTAGGTCGTTTCCCATGGAGGAAACAAGATGAAATGAGCCAAACCTATTTTTGCAAACTTATACACTGCCAGGCAACCCTTCTTCGCGTTCGGGGGCCTCCCATCGCCTTCGCGAGGAACAAAATTCTTGAAAGTTATTCCAAAACTCTTCTCATACAGCCTCTAGTATAATGGTCATAACTTATTGTACAAAACTTCAAATGATAAATGGTTTAATTTTCCGAAAACTAGACACCAAGATCGACAACTTTCATGTTTTGGTCATCTCCCAATTCCTTATATATTCCGAGATATAAGCCTACAAAGTTAGCCATGTGCAATACAAATTTCTTCTTTATCTTCCCGGACAGCCTGTAGTGTACTAGCCATAACTTTTTGTACACAAATACAAATGCTAAATGGTTTATTTTTCTAAAAACTTGACACAAAGGGCTATTCCTTATAGATTGCGAGATATGAGCCTCCGAAGTCAGACCTGTGCAATAGATATTTCCTTCTTCGCGAACGCGAGGATCTCTACGCGAACGCGAAAAACAAAGTCCTGAACCCAAATCGTTCTTCGCGAACAACAACACCATACACCAGCATCAGCTATTGCAAAACAACCCGAAATGATCCGAAACCTCCCCGACACACACCCGAGGCCCCCAGGGCCCCGTCCAATCACACAAACCAGTCTCATAACATAACACGGACCTGCTCGAGGCCTCACATCACATCAAACAACATCGAAATCATGAATCGCTCCCCAATTCAAGCTTAATGAGCTTTAGAACTTCAAACTTCTACATTCGATGTCGAAACCTATCAAATCACGTCCGATTGACCTCAAATTTTGCACACAAGTCACATTCGACATTACGGACCTACTCCAACTTCCGGAATTGGAATCCGACCCCGATATCAAAAAGTCCACTTCCGGTCAAACTTCTCAAAAACCTTCAAATTTCTAACTTCCGCCAAATGTCCCCAAAATGACCTACGGACCTCCGAATCCACTTTCGGACGTGCTCCCAATACCAGAATCACCATACGAAGCTATTCCCAGACTCGGAATCCCAAACGGATATCGATAACATTGACATGCACTTTAACCCAAATTTATGAAATGCTTCCAAAATACTAACTTCCTCAATAGGCGCCGAAATGCTCCCGGATCATCCAAAACCTGATCCGCGCATACGCCCAAGTCCGAAATCACCATACGAACTTGTTGGAACTTTCAAATCCCGATCCCGAGGTCGTTTACTCAAAAATCAAATATTAGTCAATTCTTTCAACTTAAAGCTTCCGAATTGAGATTTTTTCTTTCCAAATCAACTCCGAACTTCCCGAAATTCAATTCTGACCATGCGTGCAAGTCATAATACCTGAAGTGAAGCTGCTCATGACCTCAAACCGCCGAAGAATGCGCTAAAGCTCAAAACGACCGGTCGGATCGTTACAAATTGGATAATTTTTTTAAAATTTCATTGATTTTTCTTAAACCCTGCTTTGCGCGGGTAAGTTTACTACTCGTAAACATATAATGAGGGAGAGAAAAACAAAAAAGTAGAGTTCTACTATTGAAAGAACCTCTACTGAAGAAAGAATGAGAAATACAACCAAAGTGGAAAACACGTGTCAACCAAAAATGAAAATTTGAAGGACGTGTTTTAAAATTTCACGATGAAATACGTATAACAACTGTAATGATAAAAGTGGGGCCAACACTATATATAGTACAATATAAACAACTTTTGGTACAACTGTTTAAAGCTATGTTCGTCCCGTCAAACTCGAATTTCTAAAATATAGTAAATATAGAAGATCTTACAGAAACGTATCAAATAAGTCCTAACTTACCAATCTCTAGCCATTAATTATAGATTTACTAAAACTAATCAAGTACATATAAAGATTGAAAAGTCAAATAAATAAGGGTGTTTTCTCTCCAATAATCACACGCAAAGATCTCCTTTCATATTTTTAAGTGTGATTAGCAAAATTAATTGCACGACAGAAAGAAAATTTCATGAATGAGACAAGTGATGAAATACAAAAAAAAAAAATATATACATGATTCCAAAAATCTAAGCAAAAAGGGACCTTTTTCAATGTGTATAGTTGAAATTCATTGAAAACATATAGACGCGTCAATATACAAAATTTGAGAAAGATTGGAGGTGATTTTGACTGATTTTGTATCAAAATTCTTAGTTAAAATCGAGTTCAAAAAATTCTTCTACGACACATGTATCAAACATGTACCACACGTGTATCTCACACACATGTATACATAGATATATATGTGATACACAGTTGATACAATATAATACATATGTGCAGTGGCGGATCCATCTTTGGACATCTGGGTGCTGAAGCATCCATTGGCTTTGGCCAAATTATGTAATATATTCATAAATAATACCTAAAAACTTCAATAATTAATCACGAGCACCCTCTATGACCACATTTGGCCATCTAGAATTTAAACTAAAATCATTGAAGCATGCACGACCTATAAATCCTGGATCCGCCACTGCATATGTAATACACATCATCGTTTTTCATGTTCATCTTATGCTTCTAATTTCAATTCAAACTACCTCATACTCTACCAAATCATCACAAAACTGAGATTTAAACTCCTTAAGATATATCCAATCTATTCTAACAACACACCAAAAAAAAAAATTTGATTATTTTTTTTGTTACAAAAGTTTGCTAATGAATAGACTAATTTTGTATTAACTTACTTATGGGCTTACATAACTGGTATTTTTTCAGCAAAGCTTCTCCTTATAATAATGGGCTTTATAGGACGAGAATCTTGATTAATAGGATCCGAGATGAAAAAAAAGTGCTAGGTTAATTATTTGTTTAGTGAAATGCCCGTGTCCTTCATTGGGCAATCCAACGAGGAATTACTTGTGATATATTTCTTCCGCCTTAATTTGTATTACAGTTTTTATTTATTCAAAGCAAGTGTGATTAATTTGTAGAATTTAAATCATATTTAATTATTTTAATACTAGTTGTTCGGCACGTACGTTGCACGTGTATGTCATGTAGTACATGATTTAGTAGAATATAAAGTTTCCTAACAACAAACCTATATACAAGATGTTGACTAAAGGGTCTAGATTTATTTAAAAGATACAGTGCCAAATATGTAATATCAAAACGATCCATCGTCCATGTAATTACATTAAACAGTAAATATTCTACCAAAGAGTAATTTTTTCAAAATATTTTGTGTCTACTCAGTTGTTGTTTGACTCTATATTGTATGAGACACATAACACTCTATAAACTTAATTAGTACTCCTTATTCGCCACAAGTTTCAGGGTTGTAAATAGTTTGGGGAGTATATAGTCGATCTCCACATTCATATAAAAGAGTATAAGAGCACAATATAACATTAATGTGTAATAATCCATAAGGTAACATGCATATAATAAGAACATTTACATGGGAATGTTTATCATATTTAGTAAATGTCAATATGGATCGCAATAACTCAGAGATTAATATATTATTCATCAGCACAAGAGATATATGTCTTCAACCTTAAATAAAAGCCACAATAATATCTAAATAAAAGTTTCACATTTTATTTCATATGATCTCAAAATGACATAATTACTTAAGAGTATAGTTATAATTCTTCCAAATAATATAATTTATATCATTCCACTACCTGAAGTTAAAGTCTCTATGATTCCATATAGGTTATCTATGTACTCCAACTAATTTGCATTAATATAGCGAGGGAATAACAACTATAACCTTCAGACATATGTTGTTCCCAATTATTATAATAAGAACACAGAATGCAATCTATATTATGAGATCCTCCCAGATAAAAAGTATGAAAACACGTTTAGAAATCAAAAATCACCAAAATCGCATAAGGTATAAAATTGATAAATAAACGAATAGGGTGAGAATGTGGAACCCAATTTTATTGTTATTTTCTTCTTAATTCATTGCTTTGTACCTTGCGTCTTTCGCCATCCACGGCAAAAGTTGTTGCCTCATGTTGAAGAGCAATGGTGGGATCTTCAGAAATTAAATAAGCCATAGCAAATATGAAAGGCCAAAGGTTGTGCCTTTCTATTTGTATGCAACAGTTCTATTGGTCGTAACTTCTACAATGCTAATTACGAGAATTGTATTTGTGTGTGAGAACATCGTTAAGACATTGCCATATTGAAATTCATGTTTCTTTCGCGCTTTTTCTTTTTCCTCATCATCGTAGCCCCTATTGTTGATATAATGAATAACTATAGTCCTTCCGCACAGTAGCGAAGCCAGGATCTTCGTTAGAAGATGTCAAAATTTTTAAGAAGTAACTAAACGAATAAATCAAAGAGATTTGATACATATAATATATATATATATATATATATATAAATAAATTTTACCTATTTAAATTTGTAATTGTCCAATAAAGAGGTGCAACTTGATACCCCTTGGAACTATGTGGCCCCGCCACTGCTTTCCCATGTCCTGCAATCACTTTTGTTTCTCTGGTGATGGGTGACGGGTGACTGAGACTAAACTAATTTCGTCAAAATTTGTTTTCCCAAAAAAACCATATCTTAGAAAGTAAAGAGTAAAGCACAAATATGTGAATTTTGAGTACATAAAAAGAAACGTACAAGATGAAACTAAGACGTTTTATTTTCTATCACGTTTGGACACATAAATTTTATTACAAGAACAATCTACAACGAAGAACTTTGGCAAAGAGGTTAACATCAAACCAGTTATGTCGAAGCGGCACCATTCGGTGCAATTAATGAATTTTAAAATGAAGATGTAGTTTTTTTTTGTTTTAAATTTTCTTGATAAATCTAAAGAACACAACTTTTTGCAAAAGACACTTTAAAAATATTAGTTTCTTTCTCTTTTTTATTTTTTTATTAAGTAGAATATTTAAATTATTTAAAAGGGCATTTTGGTAATTCAATTTTTAACTTTTGATGTTCCCGCTTTTATAATAATATAGATATAGATATAGATATAGATATAGATATAGATAGATATAGATTATAAGTATTTGGAAAGAATGTTTTTAAAGGTTAAGTAAGGACATGTCACAGAAAGTTTCTTCCATCAAGAGTTTTTCAATCTAGGGAGCCTCCCTTCTCTCTCCCAAAAAAATAGACGAACTCCATCCTCATGGAACCCCCCTTGATCAACCCACCCCTCCCACCGAACCCCCCGGATAAATAAATTCAAATGGAGGTAGAAACACCTCAACACTCCTATAAGGAAATGCTCTAGGATAAGCAAGAGTGCAACCAATCCAGCTACTACGACATGGAACACCAATCAACCCCAGAGGTTGCTAAAGGAAAACACATTGAAGGCTCTATTGCCCTCTCACCAGAAGAGAAGGAACGCCTGTACACGCCATGGAAGTTCTCAGTAATCATCAAAATTTTCAAAAGAAAGATGCCTCATCACATGCTTCGCTCTAAACTAATCGACCTATGGAAGCCATCTGAACAGTTAATCTTGATTGACCTAGGATGGGGCTTCTTCATAGTGAAATTTAGCTTAGAGGAAAACATGGTTAAAGCATTACACCTAGGTCCATGGTTTGTCTCTGGACATTTCCTTTCGGTTCGAAAGTGGGAACCAAAATTCGTTCCTCAGGAAGCCACCCTTACTTCTACTGCCATCTGGATAAGGTTACCTCAACTGCCAACGGAGTTCTATGACAAAGTCATCTTGGAGAAAGTTGGGAGGAAATTAGGTAAACTACTAAAGATAGATCAATGTACATCTTCTACCCTAAGGGGGAGATACGCACGCATCTGTATCTAAGTGCCACTTGAAACTGCAGTGGAAACATCAGTAATCATAGGAGATCACAAATAGTCAGTGGTATATGAAGGCGAAGGAACCCTATGCACCAATTGTGGTAGGATAGCTCACATGGCCTCAAAATGCAACTACAAACCACATTCATCCACAACAGTCAATGGAACACAAAAATCCCACCAAACGGACCCTACCCAGAAGAAAGTGAATGGAAGACTGTCACCTTCCCACGAAGACGCAAGCAAGGACACCAAAAGGGAACTAGCAATGTCGAAGGTAATGTGCTGAAACCACAACATACTCCACAAGCGGAGGAGGTACAGGTAAACATGTTTGACGCCATTTCAGGTAAATTCCTCCAAACAAAAACTTTTAACTACAATTTGAAAAAACAAGTACACAGCACTCAAATAAACTCAAGAGGGCCACAAGGCCCAATAATCAAACCCTCCGGTGACCCACACATGCCCAGGCACGTGCCTAACCCAAGCCCAAGGGAGCAGCCCAACACGGGAGCCAAACAAAAAGCGGGGTCGACTTCTGACGACCCCACCAACCCAAACAATCAGCCCACTTCTCGAGCGGGATCCAGCCCAATCCCCGATGCCTCAATCATCACTCTGGGTAATTTGCCCAATGGGGCCGGTCCCTTGCAATCAAAAGAATACTCAACCATAGGCACCACTGGTAAATTAACCCCCCACCCAAACTTCAAAGCCTACGCTTCCCCTACCAAAGCTACTAAAACTCCCTCTAATGGAGAAAACCCAAGAGACAGGAATGGAAATCGAGTGCCCTATCTGCACTCTTCTCCCTCTCCAGTCGAAAAGACCTCAAAGGTCACCTCCATTACATCCCCAATTAATGAGCAGCCAAAACCCCTAATCCCAACACCTGGCAACCCTTCCACTGTCCAAGATGTGACATTAGGAGGGTTTATGATGGGAGATCAGTCGATTAACCCCACTCCAACCCTTTGCCAAAGTAGCAAAGCTAAGAAACACAAAAATGGCAAGAGATACGACCCCAACCACCATCTCCACCCACCCACTGCCACCGGACCACCAACCGGCCTCCTGGTTGGAGGTTGCCATGCAGGGGCAAGGCCTCTCATACGACTTCACACTGGACAACAGGAAAATTACGCTGATAGTGCAAAATCCGGCACACCTTGCCAGAGTGACAGTGGAAGCCCTCAATAAGGCCTTAATGGCATTCGGCCCTCTCCTATGGCAATCGATGGCCAACAGCGACAGCCCAGCACCGATTACAGACCCACAAGCCCTCAGCAACCACATCCTCCAAAATTTCCAATCTCTCCCCTTCTTCCTAGATCTGATGAGAGAGTACCCAGCGGCGGAGCCAGTCTTCACTCAGATCAACTTGCCATCAAGCAGCTTCCACTCCAAGGAGATCGAACTCCTCACCACCCCTGAAGAACATTCAACAAGGAATCTCCACGCACTGGAGATTCTCAAGAAGAAAGATGCCACAGGAGAACCGGAACAAACCTACCCAACACCAAGAACAGACTCGATTCTGCTAGACTCAGTAAGGTCGATCGAGTTCAGCACGGATACGAGCAAAATAATAGTAGTCTTGTGCCCCAAAGTAATGTCCAAGTGCGGAATGAGCCTAGTCTCAGCCCAAACACATGGACCACTGAAACCACTACTAAATCTAACTCCTATTCTGAGTCTGAAGAGGAAGTCTCCCCCCTCAAGTGCCAAGTCTACCAGGCCCATCGAGCCCTCAAGAGGGACCTCACCTATCACCCACATCCCCAATGATAAACTACATCATATGGAATGTTAGGGGTGGTAACAGTGCTGAATTCAAAAGGCACTGTCTAGAGATGGTTAAAATGCACAAGCCGGCAGTGCTAGTCCTACTGGAAACCAAGATGGTTGACCATCAGACATTGGCCAAAACCTTGGATTTTGATATGATCATTCAATCTCCAGCGATGGGTGCATCTGGGGGAATCGTGTTCATGTGGAAGGAGGACCTTGTAGCTGTGGAAGAAGTAGCCACTACCCCCCAAGGTATTCACGCAATGGTGAAGGTAAGACCTGCGCACCCCCCTTGGTTTTTCTCAGCTATTTATGCCAGTAATACTCTATCAGAAAGAAAATTCCTATGGGATCAGCTAATCACCATCTCTAGGAACACCAGTGAGAACTGGTTCATAGGGGAGACTTCAATGAAGTCCTGAAGGCCAGGGACAAATTTGGGGGCAACCCTATAAACCTGAGCCGCAGTAACCTGTTCTGGAAATGCATAAATAAGTGTAACTTAATTGACCTAGGGTACAAAGGTAGCAAATACACCTGGACCATCAAAAGATATTCCAACAGTAATGCCCTAATTCTGGAAACGAGTGATAGGTGCTTTGCCAATGAGGGTTGGATTAAACAGTACCTCAAGGCAAGTGTACAACACCTCCCTAGGACCCACTCAGACCACTGTCCCTTGAAAATCTAATTGGAAGGGCCCCCAAGTAATAAACCAACCAGGCCCTTCAGATTTGAAACAATGTAGGCTAGCCACCCTTCTTTCCCAAGTATTATCAATCAAGCCTTCTCTGTCCAGCCCACTCTCCTCCAATCCACTGATAAATTCAAAAGGCTGGCAATAAAATGGAACCAAGAAGTCTTTGTAACATCTTCCACCAAAAGAATAGACTCTTGGCCAGAATCAGTGGCATCCAAAGGTCCCCTAGCTACCAATTCAGTAGCTTCCTGCAAAACCTTGAGTCAGAGCTCAATAACAAGCTGAACCTCATCCTCAGAAATGAGGAGGACTTCTGGAAACTGAAATCCAGGATCAGCTGGCTAAATGATGGAGATGCCAGCACAAGATTCTTCCACACTTCTACCCTAAATAGAAGGAGAAGAAATAGGATCCTATCCCTCAAAGAAGACAATGGCAACTGGATCAATGATCAGAAAGAGATCCAGTCCACCATTGTCGACTTCTTTACCAAGCTCTACACAACCTCCCATTCTGAAGTTCCTTGGGCAACCACTAACCACTCTACCATGGAACCTGCTCTGCACCAAAGCCATAAGGTTTTCATGGACAGACCCCTCCAGATGACTGAAATCAAAAAGGCTGTCTTCTCCAGTAAACCATTCAAATCCCCTGTCCGGTGGGGGACTCTGTCTCAGAATTCTGCATGAAATGCTTCAGCACTTGCTCCATGGACAAAACCATGAACCAAACCCTTCTGTGCCTAATCCCCAAATGCCCTCAAGCCTCAATGCTGGAAAACTTTAGACCCACTGGCCTTTGCAATACAATCTACGAAACAATCACTAAAATCATAGTGAATAGGATTAAACCTATCACGCCCCACATCATAGGACCAAGCCAAGCAAGCTTCCTAACCAATAGAAGGGCCAGTGACAATGCCATTATTGTCCAAGAATACATCAACCATTTCAGGAAAATGAAAGGAAAGAGTGGCAACATGATCCTCAAAATAGACCTAGAGAAGGCCTTTGACAGGCTGGAATGGTCTTTCATTAGAGACACTCTAGAGGCCTTCAACTTCCCCAAGGGCCTATCCAAACTCATCATGTCTTGCATAAGTACCTCATCCATCTCCATCCTTGTCAATGGAGGTAAAACTGAACCTTTCAACCCTTCAAGAGGCATCAGACAGGGGGACCCCATGTCACCCTACCTATTCATTCTGTGTATGGAAAGGCTCTCCAGATCTATTGACCAAGCAGTCATGCAAAACCAATGGCATCCCATTAGCATAAGCAGGACTGGGCCTAAAATTTCCCATCTCTTCTTTGCAGATGACCTCACCCTCTTTGCTAAAGGTAACTTTAGGAACTGCAATACCATCCTATCCATACTACATAGCTTCAACAATCAGTCAGGACAAAAAATAAATCTAACCAAATCCAGAGTCCTGTTCTCCTCAAATACCACCCAGGATACCTCACAACAACTCACCAACCTTCTATCCATCAAACACACCACCTCCTTTGAGAAATATCTTGGTTTTCCCATTTTCCACAAGAAACAGACAGCCTCAGACTTCCAATTCATCATTGACAATATGCAATCCAAGTTGGCTGGCTGGAAAACTAATTACCTCAACATGGCTGGGAGAACAGTCCTGGCAAAGACCACCCTGAGCAGTATCCCAAGCCATGTAATGCAATATATCTCCCTCCCCACCAAAGTAACTAACCAAATTGATAGAATCCAGAGAAACTTCCTCTGGGGCACCACCCCGAAAAAGAAGAAGCTTCATTTGATTAAGTGGTATGTAGTCACTCAAACAAAATCAGAGGGAGGGCTAGGCATG
Organism: Nicotiana attenuata; assembly: GCF_001879085.1. Lineage (NCBI taxonomy): Eukaryota > Viridiplantae > Streptophyta > Magnoliopsida > Solanales > Solanaceae > Nicotiana > Nicotiana attenuata. The sequence continues at coordinate 102,492 of NW_017671452.1, read as the reverse complement.
CAAAAAGCTAGCTTTAAAAACAAAGTTGCTCTAGCAAACCTTGCATGGAGAGCTTGCAAGAATACTAACAGCCTTTGGGCCAGAGTCCTTATCCACAAGCACTGTAACATGTCCAGACCTACTCAAGCTTTGAGACACCCTAGGAACCAAAAATCACCAATTTGGAAGGGTTTACTAAAGGGCTGGGAAACATGTAGCAAAGCCAGCAGATGGGTAGTTAACAGGGGGAATAGGGTTAACTTCTTTAATGACACCTGGATTCCTAATCAGCCAGCCCTCAGGCAATTGATACAAGGTCCTCAAACCCAGAATGACCTCAATATTAAGGTTGAATCAATTCACAATATGGGCACCTGGGACACCTCAATCTTCTCATTTGACCTCCCCCCATATCCTAAACCTTCTTAACTCTGTATTTATTCCCAGTATAGCCACTAAAGAGGACAACCTAATTTGGGGCCTCACTGCCAATGGGAAATTCTCCAACAACACTGCTTACTCCTTCTTAAGAAGGAACACTCATGCTTACTCTCCTGGAAAAGAACAACAATTCAAGTGGATTTGGGAACTCCAAACACCAAATAAAATAAAGCACTTTATCTGGCTCTTAACTCACAGAAGACTAGCCACCGGGAGCTTTCTACACTCTATTGGACTGGAATGCTCCCCTCAGTGCCACTTTTGTGGGTTCGAAAAAGAGGACATTGACCACATCTTCTCCCAATGCCCAAATGCTGTTCAGTTTTGGAATTCAATCAAATCAAAATCTACAGCTCCACCATCTTCCAATCTACCTCTCAATGGCCAGCCTTGGCAATCAGTTTTGCAAAATATCAAAGGTGTTAAGTACAATAACTGCCTCAACTGGGACAGCCTCCTTCCCTACTGTCTCTTGCATATTTGGCTGTCAAGGAACAACAATGTGTTCAACAACAAAAAGGACCCAATCAATGCTAACAACACAATTTCTAAGGCAACTGAATTCCATGTGCTTAATAATAACAAGCAAAACCAGTACATCCACCAAATCATGCTAAAATGGATTCCACCACCAAGAGGCTCCTATAAACTCAATACTGACGGAACAGCTAAGGAAAACCTAGGAATGGGGGGAGTTGGTGGGATTTTCAGAAATCATAATGGAAACTGGATTTTGGGATACATGGAAAACATACCCCATACAACAAACATAAGGGCAGAAATCAAAGCCCTTATCAGAGTTCTACAACTAGCGGAACTAAACAACCTACTTCCGCTAGAAATAGACACTGATTCTTCAGAAACAATCAATATGCTGTTAAATGGAAATCTAATATTTGACCTTCTAATTTGTGAATGCAGATTGTTGATTCAAAGAATGGGCAACATGGTGGTGAGGCACACATACCGGGAGCAAAACAGGGTAGCTGATGTGCTGGCGAAGGAGGCAGCAAAGGAAACTTTTTTGAACAAATCAGTCTCTCTAGCAGTTCCTTCGGTGTTTGCCATTGATGTATTTTGGGCAGACATCCTAGGAACTGAACTACCTAGATCTTTTGTGGGTTGTAACTCAAGTACAATTATGCAAAACTATGCGTCATTGGGGGCCATCAGGTACCCCAGTAGCTGCCAAAGTAGTGTAACAACGTTGTTTTAACTTTCTAATATATTATCCTTTTAACAAAAAAAAAAAAAGGACATGTCACAAATGATGCAATTTTTAAACACCCCAAACATAATCATGAAATATAAAAACCTAGAGGTGAGACATTTGCCCATGCACATATTTGCTTGCTTGTCTCATACCTCACCAAAAATATCATAATATTACATTCCATAGAACATGTATCTTTAAATTCTTTTAAGTATCGTATAAATATTTTAAACACAATTTTAAAGTTTTTAAAAAAGGGCATCACAATGCACTAGATTCTCGCCATGCGCGAGGTCCAGGGAAGGGCCTGACCACAAGGTCTATTATTCGCAGTCTTACCTTGCATTTCTACAAGAGGCTCGAACCCGTGACATCCTGGTCACATGACAGCACTTTTTAAAGAGGATAGGAAATTTTCAGAACTTGAAGGGGATAAGGAGAAACTTTTAGAAAGTTGAGGGGAAAATGTTTCAGAGATACAGGACTTTAGCTGCAAAAATGGTTAGGTGACTTAACTCGTGAAAACAGTAATGAGGGAGAGAGCGCGTGCTGATTCCCCTCGAAATTCAAACCTCAGTCACATTGAGTACTCTGTCTGAATTCCGGAATCCCTAAAGCCCCTTTTCCTCCGTCTGCGAACCAAACACCCCGACGGTACGGCGTAGTACAGATCGATCGATGCGGAACATTCTATCGATGTGGGAAAATGGATCCGGCAACGGCAAAGATAATGACGATAACATCAAGGAGAAGAGCATAACAAAAGCAGCAGGGTTCGTGGTCTTCTCGGGAATCGCAATGAGCATTCTCAAAGCCGTCAATCCTTTCAATAATCCAAACCTCAATATTAAAAGCAGTGAGGTAAAGGCAACAGTTTTTGAGTCAGCTCAACCTCAAATTCAGCCTCACGTGCTTCAACAATCCCAGCCAGAGCCTGAGCCCATTGTCAAGGTTGTTGTCTCGTTTGTAATTGCATACGTTTGCTAAGTTATATGTTCAATCATTTTAAGTTTATTTTTCTAAATGTGTTTGTTTTGTGGCTTTTTTAGAAACCGAATTGTTGTGCGGAGAAAAGAGCAAAGGAAGCTTCACAAAATGTAATAGAGATTGAGCGGGGAGACACTCTTTGGGGACTCTCTAGACAATATGGGGTATGCATTCGTGTTATTTCCTCTATCTCAATTTAGATAACATTCTGCAAATGTTTGATGCCATTCCATTTCTTCTACTTTTATGACTTTTAAGAATTCAAATTCGTTTTAGCTATTCAAATTAAACTATGATGCATTTTTACTTTGTCAACATCAATTTTTGAACTACTGCTTTAATATTTTATTTCTGATATTTGTAAAATATTATATGAATCAAATTACTAACATTTTAAACTTGCCGTCATATAAAATATGAAAGATTGAGTATTTTATTAGAATATTGGTTTCTCCTTTATTCCAAAGAAAAAAAGAGGACAAAAATCTTCATTTACCAGTTGATGGCATGGTAGCATATTGAATGTATATTTTGGCTTCACAGGTATCAATTGAGGCAATTAAGGAGGCTAACGGGCTTGAAGGGGATACCATCTATGCTGGCAAGAAACTTGTAATACCCTAATGTGCTCCTTCTCTTTGCTTCTTCTTGTTGTATCATTACTTATGATGTGAGTTTTTTTTTTCTTCCTTTTTGTCTATTGGGTAAGCTGTATTAGGGCAGAAAATTTTGTAGTTTGAGACCAACGCTATGGCTGCCAGTGGAGATAGGGATGTGAGATTGGTTTTGAGCTATGTAAAATGAGGAAAATCTTAGCTGCTATGATGAACTTGTATCTTGACTCACAATATTTTATCATGTAGAAGAAATGCTTACTTTCCAAATCCTCTTTTGGCTTGTTGCCCTTTATCATGTGTATTATTGTATTTCTCTTTGTTTAGTTGCATCCTCCATGGTATTATATTTGGCAGCAAATCAAACTTCCAATTTTAATCTGTTGCAAAAGCAAGAGAAATGCAGTTAGCAATAAGATCAAACTTTTTTTTTTATATATAACAAAAGCAACAAGAAGAAACTGAACAAACAAAATGTTAACAGAAATGTAAAGTAAAGGGGTTTTGAACCTATCAAAAGAAAATGTAAGGGGTTGTGATCATCAATCACAAGTATTTTCCCAGTGAGGGTGGATGGGATGGAAGAAATTTGGGCGTAAATCTTTCCTAATATATGTAGGATTTAAAGCTTCAAATCTACTGGTTATCCGTCTAGGAAAGCCTTCATGCATTTGTTCTGCTTTACCATTTGATGCATGAACTTGTTGAATCTTCACTAATTATAGATTGTAAAAGTTAGCTTGTATGATTTCGTTATATTGGCTCCAAAGTAACTATCCAATTGCATTGCTAGAGAAGCTTACAGAGGTGACAATAGAATGTTTCACCAGCAAGAAAAGTAATGGTTGCATCTCCCTAATCTTTACCCTACCGTTACTTTCCTCCAGCTCAAAGTCTGCATAATAATGCATTTTCACGATATTATCATTTTTCCACTTGACAACATCTATTACAATGTTCTGAACTTGTAATGGCAAGTTCTGCCAGACTACTGCTATGTTGCAGCATAGGAACCTGTCAACATGTGAATATTAGCATTGAAACTAGAGAAACAATGGAAACCTACAATGGACTATGAGGCAAGGGATATGTATCCACTTCACCTCCCACTCAGTAATGGTGGAAGCTCATAAATCTCTCATCGTGGAGAGTGAGATCAATCTTGTCCATCAGGTCTTCCCACGTGCATGTGCTCTTCTTCCACCATACTGTAGGCTTCTTTCTATTTTCGGTGCAAGTATAGCGCATTTCTTATGCTTGGTATGGTTCTTCCATTTATTAATGTCTTGGCTCCTATACTTATTGTTTTGGCTAGGCATCAATTGAATTTGGCCTCTTAACGTCTTTGACTTAATTAAGCATTGCTTATTATGTGGGTATACATGATGGTCTTATATAGTCTGATGATGAGGATTTAATGTGCCGAGCATCATGATCATATCGTATGTAAATTATCAAATGCATATACTTGTTAGAACAGCTCTCCCTTC
>NW_017671452.1:63494-97748 GCF_001879085.1 Nicotiana attenuata | reverse complement strand
CCCCCCCCCCCTAAAAAAAAAAAAAAAACCATACTTTCCATAGTATTGTGTTACTCACTTAAATTGAGAGAAACAGCTCTTCCACTCTTTAATTTTCCCATCAGGGCTCGTAAATTGACAGAAACAGCAAAATGCTGGACGAATACACTGATCTTCCTCTGGTTTCTCAGTTTGCTCTAGAATCAGTGGTAGTCTGAAAATGGAGCTTACAATTTTGTAGTTTGCCCATATTTAAAATTAACTTTATCTTTTTTTTGTCCCTTTTATTTTTTTATCTCCTCAAATTGTTATGCAGTTCAAGACTAATGAAGTTTAGTTCCATTGAACAAAAAACGTGATAACGGATAAATATTGGAACTTGCCATAGTTCATTGCAAGCTTAGAACCAAAAAATGTGGATAGTGGAGTGGTTCTATGTGATCATACACAAGACTTGAATGTTTCCCTCTCTTTTTTTTCCTTCTGGAGCTCTTAATTGCGGTCCATACTAGGACCGTATTTGAAATTTGTAAACCTGAAAATGGGTGCAACAGGGTGGAGCATGACCCACCTCCTTCCAAAATAAGAAGCAAATTATTATTTTCGAAATCCACAAAAGATAAGTGAATTGGGATTGAGTTTCAAGCTTTCCTTGTGAGCTACTCTTGAATTCCTCCATAAGAGAAGGAAGATGTCTATCATTGATGGAATTCTTATTTAAAAGAAGTATATTATTTATGAACTGCTTCAGAGAACCCAACATAGTTTATGATTTTGCATTCACCTACTCACTTTTGAGAGGATAAAGAAGCTTAATGCATAGCATCTTGCATACTATATTCCCTAAGCTACGGATTAGCCTTACTTTCTGGGTTGAGTTTATATATTTTAACATGATTTCATAGGCCCTACTGTTTTTTCGTGCTCCCTTGCAATCATTTTGTATCTCAGGTCCTACTTGCAAATTGCAACGGATATTATCTCTAGAAGAATTAGGCCTTTTTAGTTAATTTTTTTGTTTTGATATAATTGGCATTTATGAAGGGCGGCCTTGGAGCAACGATAAAGTTGTCTTCGTGTGACCTACAGGTCACGGGTTCGAGCAGTGAAATCAACCACTGATGCTTGCATTAACGTAGGATGCCTACATCACACTCCCTTGGGGTGCGGCCTTTCCCCGGACCCTGCGTGAACGTAGGATGCTTCGTGTACTGGGTTGCCATTTATAATTGGCGTTTATGTTGTGTAGACCAAATTTCTGGGTTTTGATGGGAGTTTTGCATTTTCTTGTTGATTTAATTCTGTATTTATTATACTTTATTAAATTCACCCTGCAAAGTCAGAGATCAAATCTGATATAGCCAACTAAGATGAGCTATCTAAAGTAACTGTGAGTTCTGGCAAGAAAAGTTAAATCTGACTCACATTAAAACTATATGTTCAAACCAAATCCATTTTCTTATAAGTTGTTCCAAATGGACACCGATCTTACTTTTACTCAACTGGTTGATTAGTAAAGTCTATTGTGCAGGAGCTTTTGCATCTTCAATGATGAGGCCAAATGGTTTCTACAATAGAATGTCCTCCTTGTGTTTCATCAACTTGAATTATTAACCCTCTGCAGCCATTTCACTCCGTTCACCACCACAAACTTTTCCAGATTCTTGAAATCAACTAGTACATAGGACCTGGTACTAGCATGTGAAAACAATCAAAAGTTCTCACTTTTTTGCACCTTTTCTGTTTCTTTATCTCATTCATTTTTTTTCTTTCTTATTGTGATTAATCGTGTAGAACGTGGTGATTCTGTTTCAACCACAGCTTCTAAAGCATTCCACCTAATACAATCTTTAAAGGAAATCAAGAATATCTTATTAACATCATCATCATAGGCTTTATGAGCTAAAAGAATGTTCCCTATATCCCTAGTGATCTTCACAGGTTCATTAATCTTGAGACATAATCATGATAAGTAAGACCCACTTTCTAATTACATAAATGATTTTCTCTTAACATCTCTCCTTCAAATCAGAGCTCTGTGTCACTGCTCAAAGAATGCACAACTCTAAGGCAGCAGCCAAGAAGCAGAAGCTTCAACTAAGGGGGTGCAGTGCCTTGTGCTGCAGTTGTAGGCTGAGTGTTTCGTCGTCTTCAGAAGAAGCAGAAAGTTCCAATTCTGATAGATATCCAACCATTTCAAGCCTAACACATGCCATGGTGCAAGAAAGGTTAGATAAGATGATTAGAGAAAGAGAAGAGGCTAAAAATGAGGAGAGGAGGAAGGCGCGAGATGAAAAGACCAAGTTTATAGTGATGATAGCAATGGAGAAGTCTTCTTACGATCCAAGAGAAGATTTTCGAGAGTCCATTGAGCAGATGATAATAGCAAATAGGATTCATGATACGAAGGATTTAAGGCGACTTTTGAATTATTATGTTTCTATGAATGCAGAGGAATATCGTGGTATTATATTCGAGGTGTTCCATGAAGTTTGCACCAATTTCTTTTTATCATGTAAACACCATTCATATCGTCAAGTATAAAACTTCGGTTTTGTTTCAATTCCAAGTTTTTTCAATAAGATCACACACCCCCCCCCCCCCGTCACCACCCAAAAAAAAAAAAAANNACCACCCCCCTACCCCCCCTACCCCCACCCTAAAAAAAAAAAAAAAAAAAGACCAGTACAGTGAAAACTGTCTTATGGTGCCCTGCTATGAACCTAATATTCCCTCTTCCCCACCATCCAACCCCAACCAACCAAAGAGGCAGAGGAAGAAAGACAAGCATGCAAGCAGTAACTGAATATGTCAAACATTGTAATCTTTAACCATTCTCTTAGGTTTACTGTATTTCGATAGTAGCATAATATAATAAGTAATATTTTCAGAAGTGATCTTGTTTAGGAACTGTGCATACAGACACTGTAATATTCTATTCTTCGGAAATCGCATCAGCGCCAAGCAACCAAGCTTTTTATGTTGCGACGAAGACGTTGATCAAGGACGATACTCAAGAGGTAGAGAGAAGCCATTGGATGATGCAGTAACCTCTCGAGTAGGCACTCTTCTTTAAGTTCTTAAGGATATTCATGCAGCTTACGGCTACACAGGCAACAAAAAATATTGCAGTGAATTCTGTGGAGTATACAGTGCAGACACAGATTTAGAAACAAAAACATCTCCAACCATTTCTCCAAAATGCAGCTGTCAAGTAACTGCTTCATCAGCACGATATCAGAATCTCTAGATCCAGCATAGTTAAAGACCACTTACAGTAAAACTTTAATAACATACTGGTAGCTTCACATGCCAAACATTAAGCTCTTCAAAGCAAATTTAATAAAAACAATCAAACAGCGATCAACTCATTACCACAATAGGCAACCAATTAGGTATTCATAACATCTGTTGTAAGACTACATCGTCGATTCTACTTTAATTGCAGCAAAAGAAAATGACCACAAAAAAGGATTGAATTCATCTGATAGCCAAAATGAGAACTTACACATCCTCATACACCAACTAATAGAAACTTTCCAAAACTTTCCTCTAGGTCTACAAAATACATAGATGTAAACTTGCTAGTCCAGAAGCCGGCTCTCAGCTTATCACTGAATGTTTGAGGACTTGTTAAGAATAACACCTTCATATTTGACCTGGAACCACTTCATTGCGTCCTCCTTTGTGACCCTGTGCTGGATCCCAACTCGAGACTTGCACCTACGACGACGAGCAACACGGTATCCAGGGCGCTCCAATACAACATAGAAATCCATACCATAAATACCAGTTGAAGGGTCATATCTGTGAAACAAATAAGAAAAAAATAGAATGACACAACTTAGAAACGGAATTTTTTCATATATATCAAATTAAAAATGTTATGTAGAAGGAAGTTCCAGCAAAAATTTTAACACAGTTCGGGTTATGAACGAGGAAGACCAAAGACGGACAAATAATGTTATAAGTAGCTAATTTTGTTGATTAGGAAAGCTAAAAACAGGAAAAATATAATTAGATGACAATTTGCTTACTTGATTCCAAGATCAATGTGCTCCTGAATACCAAACCCAAAACAGCCGGTTTCACTGAAGTTCCTTCTCAACAACTCATATTCCTTGACTTTCAATCCACTCTCAAGTAGCTGCATGGCTTTCTCCCCTCTGACAGTCACATAGCAAGCTATCTTTTCATTACGCCTGATTCCGAAGGACCTCACAGTGTACCTTGCTGTTAATGAGAACCACCGCAAGCACGTTTGAGATTATTAAATATCATCTTCAAACAGGTTGATCCGAGATAAATACAAAAATCAGTTAAAAGTCCACAAACAAAGTGCTCAAACAAAACATTGGAATGCATGACTAAAAGCAGGAAGCAAGTTAAGCTAACAATAACTCGTGAATAACATGGTTATCAAATTTCAACAATCTCAAATTGTGAGTAACACAGGCTTGGATCAACAACAACAACAACCAGTGAGATCCCACAAGTGGGTCTGGGGAGGGTAGTGCGTACGCAGACCTTACCCCCGGAGTAGAGAGGCTGTTTCCGGTAGACCCTCGGCACAAAAAGGAAAGAGACAGTGTATCAGTAACAACAAGCAAAGGAATCCAGAAAGATAACACGAGCAACGCAATAACCAGAAAATAGAGAGCAAAGTAATAACACTAAGCAGTAACAAAGGCACAGTACAACAGATGCAAGGGAATAATATGGACACAAAGGGCCACTAAACATATTACAGCCTAACCTACGACCCTAATGAAGTATTAAGAATACAACTGGAGCCACTAGCAGCCTAAAACAAAACATTAATCATACTAGCCTCCTATCTCCTAACCTACAACCCTAATGCTCGACCTCCACAACTTTCTATCAAAGACCATGTCCTCGGAAATCTGCATCCGCACCATGTCCTGCCTGATCATCTCTCCCCAATATTTCTTAGGCCGCCCTCTACCTTTCTTATACCCGTCAAGGCCAGCCGTTCACACCTCCTCACCGGTGCATCCAGGCTTCTCCTCCGCAAGTGCCCGAACCATCTAAGCCTAGCTTCCCGCATCTTGTCTTCCATGGGAGCCCACGTCCCACNTCTATGACAAAGATCAGGATATATATATATATATATATATATATATATATATATATATATATATATATATATATATGTTAGAAGTTGTTCCAGGGACCAATGTGGTCATATGGCGGCTCTAGGTAATGACAATTCCTTACAAGGCATAATATTAGCCTATGATGGCATATGTACAAATGACAATGTTAACAGGCATGAGCCCTAGTTATGTTTAATATAAGTACCTTTCATGTTCAAAAAAAAAGGGAGGCTATTTTCTTAAGGGGGTATGCCGAAATGGCCAAAAATGGTCATTGCCCAATGGTCATTTTTGAATTTGACTGTTGGCAACGGTAAAAAAAATATATATTACATAACGGTAACTGGGATGTAGCCCGGTAAAAACCTGTTAGTGGGTTACCGAGCTTACGGGTTCCGAGGCACCGGTTACCAAAAAAGGCCCGCCCCCGTCTGGCTAAACCCCTAACCCTCACCAACCCCTCCCATCCCCTTAGCGAACCGGGCTGAATCGGGTCTAACCAATTTGTCAGTGGGTTGTCCCGGCACGTTTAACCGATTTAATTTAGAGGCAGAATGTTATTTATTATTAGAGACGGGGGTATTATATAAATCCTTTCGCCCTCATTCCTATTTAAATGTTGTTCAAATCTTATTAAGATTCTAGTTCTTGTAGTATTATATTATATTAACAATTAGCTAAATATGCAAGCTTTGGAACCTTCACTGACCAATCAAATGGTGACAGCGTCAAACAAAAGACTATATAATTTAAACATTTTTTTGCACAAGGATACAACTTACATACAAGGCTGTTGATATTCCTACAAAACCAATTGATTCAGATTTTATTATCAACAATAACAACATACGCAATATATTCTCATACTTGGGATCTGGGGAGGGTAGTGTGTACTTGAGTCTCAAGCTTCACATCCACGTCAGCTTCAACGGTCCCGCCACTGAATTTGCACTCCATGTCCTCGGAAATTTGCATCCGCACCATGTCCTTCCTGATCACCTCTCCCCAATATTTCTTAGGCCGCCCTCTACCTCTTCTCCTACTCGTCAAGGCCAGCCGTTCACACCTTCTTACCGGTGCATCCAGGTCTTCTCCTCCGCAAGTGCCCGAACCATCTAAGCCTAGCTTCCCGCATCTTGTCTTCCATGGGAGCCACGCCCACCTTCACCCGGATATCTTCATTCCTAATCTTATCCAGATAGGCTTGGATCAACATCTAACAAAAATATTTGTATATCTATGTTGCCTAAAAGAACCAAAAGAATCAAAATCCAGTACAATTACAAAAATGTGCAACCAACATAGCTAATTGCCTGTGATTTTAGTTCATAGCAAAAGAAGGGCCTTCCTTATATAGGCACACTAAAAGACAAGTTACTCCCCATAACCTGACATTTACAGTTCAATTAATCAATCATTCAACCAGGCCTCAATCCCAAAACTAATTGGGTCGTCTATACAAGTCCTTTGTATCTATCCAGGTCTATTCACGCCGACATATAAACTGCAGCTAATTATATATTAAGGCCAGATATTAATAAATGCAATATGTTAACCAATTAACATAACCAATCACATTGAAGTATACATAGGCATCGATTCATTCATTAGACAAATGTTCATTGTGCAGAGAAGGTGGGGGTTCTGCCTACTATATACTTGGGGATGCCTTTGGGAGCCAAGAGCAAATCAAAAGGAATATGGAATAATGTGTTGGAAAAATGTGAAAAGAAATTGTCAAACTGGAAGAACCAGTATCTGTCAATGGGAGGGAGGCTGATTTTGATAAATTCTATTTTGGATGTCATGCCTACATACATGATGTCTTTATTTCCAATGCCAACTAGTGTAGTGAACAGAATTGATGCCCTTAGAAGAAACTTTCTATGGGAAGGTAACTGTGACAAAAAGAAGTTTCACCTGGTTAAGTGGGGTGATCTAATTTCAAGCAAAAAATCAGGGGGGTTGGGGATCAAAAATTTGAAAATACAGAATCAAAGTCTGATGTTGAAGTGGTTGTGGAAATTTGCAGCAGATGAGCAATCTCTGTGGACAGAAGTGATCAAGGAAAAATATGGAAAGGAAGGAAGCTGGACAACCAAAACAGTAAGACGACCATATGGAGTCAGTCTGTGGAGATCAATTAGGAACTTATGGCCAAAACTAATCAACAAGGCAAAGTTCAAAGTTGGTAATGGTAGGAAGATTTCATTATGGGAGGACAATTGGCTAGGCCAAGGATCTCTGAAGGGACTATTCCCGGATATTTTCAATTTGTGTCAACAACAAAATGCTACTATAGAAGAGGTGTGGTCAAACCAAGGCTGGAATCTCACATTCAGAAGATTGTTAAATGATTGGGAGATTGACAGATTTGTGGAATTCTACAGTTCTATGCAGCAGTTCAATGGCATCAGTTCAAACCAAGATCAAATGGCAAGGCAATAGTCAAGGGAAGTTCTCAATTAAAGATGCTTACAAGGAGTTCAATCAGTCTAATAATCAGGTGGAATGTTGGCCATGGAAGATGATTTGGAAAGTTAAAATACTACATAAGGTGGCATGCTTCACATGGCTACCGGCAAGAGAAGCAGTTCTAACTCATGACAATCTAACTAGAAGAGGTTTTCAATTGTGCTCCAAATGTTATCTATGTGAAGAGGAGGCAGAGACAATTCACCATCTCTTTTTGCATTGCAAGTTCACCACTCAAATATGGAGAATCTTCATCAGTCTGAGGGGAATTCAATGGGCAATGCCAGGAAGAGTCCTTGGTATTCTGGCAAGTTGGAGTAAAATGGGCACACCTTGTAGAGAAAGAGAGAGATGGAGGATTGTCCCAGCATGCATATGGTGGACGGTTTGGGAAGAGAGGAATCAAAGATGCTTTGAAGATAAGTCTAGCAGCATTCAGAAGATTAAGATGAAATGTCTATCTCTTTTTTATTTTTGGTGTAAAGGTCAGCTTTTAGAGGATCATGAATCCATTTTAGATGTTTTAGAGTCCTTATAAGAAGAAGAAGGACTAGGAGTGCCTACTTTTTGCTAGGGCATCCTTTTTTGTAATTATGGGGGACTTCACGATTTTAGTGAAGTCTTACATCAATATACAACTATGTTACCTTTTTCAAAAAAAAATATTTTCAAGAACTGACTATGAGCTTAATACAAAGGTGCCTATTATTACATTTAAAAGCACAAAATATTCAAAGTCTTACCCTTGGAGAAAACAGGTGATTGGCCACTAAGTTGCTCCAACACCTTAAGTATCAAAATAAAAATAGAACCAATTTTAGGTTCAATATTAAAACAATGGAATACAACAAATTCAGGGTGATGTTGTGAAAAGGGGCTGAACCTTTGCAGCTCTGGTGAGTCGATCTCCACTCTCACCGACGGAGATGTTGAGGACAAGTTTCTGAACCTTGATTTCCCTCATGGGATTGCTCAGTTTCTTCTCTGAAGCCTGCTCTCATTTTGCACAACAAGAAAATCTTAATTTATTGGCGTATACATAGGATAAACATGAATACTCATGGAATGGAAATCGGAGAGAAATACCATGGCGATTCTGCTGGAAGATGTTGCAGCTGCAGGGAGTGTTGTAGGGTACTGATGGCGCGAAGAAGATCCAAAAAAAAAACCCTAAACCTATCTAATGTTGTAAACGTACGACGTGGGCCGCAACTTGTATTGCTCCCGAGAAGGGTGAAGCCGTCCCCTATTTAAAACATAGCCGAAATTTAAAAAGTTTTAAATATTTAGCCACTTTATAATCAACTTTAAACATGCGCTTTTGAAATTCAAACATAAGGTTTGAAGTTAGGTTCAACAGAGTCCAACTCTAGGCTCGAAAATCTCTATTTGAATTTTGGATTTTTAAACTTTAAATTTTCACGTTTAAACTAAGGCTCTGAATGAGTCTAATTACAGACCCAATGGCTGAAGAAGAAGAAGAAGTAGCTTTAAACTATTTTTAAAAACTAGATATATTTTAAAATATGAGTGTTACAAATAGTTGCGCAGTGTCATTTCTACTTTTCATTAGTACTGTTAGTTTTATTAAATGGAGTAGATGGCTAGTTTAGAAATTTTAGAAATACTTCTACATATTGTATGGATTATAATAATTTTCTAGATATGAAATCCAACACAATATTATAGAGTTTCATACTTTCACATGTTGAACTCCAACACATTCTGTTGGAGCAAAGCACGAACTATCTTAGAACTTCAAAGATAGTGCTTGGAGTTTCACTTGCAAAGTCCCACCGTATATTCCTTCTAATACCACTCCCCTCACATTTCTCTCTCCAATTCCTACACCTTCACCCACATTTCCCTCCCACACCCACGATTTCTGTATCAAAATCCCATTATTTCTTCCATAGCCAAGGCTTTGAATTCGAATTTGGGTTTTCAAAAGACGTTGTTTGTTTGGATTGGATGTTGTTGCAAATATTTGAGAATTCTCTCTACGTCTCTCTCTATCTCGCAATCCCAAATTTCAGTAATATAAGAGGAAAGGAAAAGAGAGCAGCAATTCCACCATTGACAGTCATTAAAAAGCTTTGAAGCTTTGAATTCTAATTTGGGTTTTTAAAAATTATTATTTGTTTGGATTGGGTGTTGTTGTAAATAATTGGGAATATGGTTTGGAGTTTATATCTCAATTTTGAGGGGCTTTGGTGTAGATTAGACTTGGTTTTGGCTGAATTTCAGATTGAAACTCGAAGAATAAGAAGACATGACGTACATTATATTTGCATAAATTGTAGAAAAATTGTAGACTGTTGTTTATTTATATTTCAGCTTTTGTGTTTTTGTGTTAAAAGTTTTGATGGGAGCTTGTTATTCCACTTCGTCTTTTTTGGAGCTAACTTGTGCATAGGAGAAGATGTTTTTTAAGTTATATATATTGCTATACCTTTAAATTCAAGAAGTATGGTTGTATTGTATTTAAAGAGGCGTGAATTTGTAGAATAGGTTGAATGTGAGGAGTGAGTCAAATAAAACTCACAATGGCTTGTTTTATACATTTAATCTACAACAAAACTACATATCATTTGAAAAATTAATATGAAAATACAGAATTTCAATGTTTCTACAAATTATCTACAAAATATCTACAAACTGGGTACATTGAATTTTAGTATCCCAATTCCCATTCAATTGTAGCATAATTGCGATTTTCAACATAATTGCGTTTTTTGCAGAAGATTTGTTGAAGTTTTAGTCGTTTTTGATTTGTGAAAACAAAAAACAAACCATCTACAATCAGAATACAAATAATCTATAATTTATCTACAAAATATCTACAAACTGGGTACATTGAATTTTAATATCCCAATTCTCATTCAATTGTAGCATAATTGAGATTTTTGACATAATTGCATTTTTTCAGAAGACTTGTAGAAGTTTTAGTCGTTTTTTATTTGTGAAAACAGAAAATAAAGCAACTACAATCAGAATACAAATAATCTACAATTTATCTACAAAATATCTACAAACTGGGTACATATTTGGACTCGACATGTTTCCCCTGAAATGTATGTTTCACATTTTTGATACATATTTTTGTCCAAAACAGTACTAAATCATCCACTTAAATACAATTGTTATACAATATTGTTCAACTTTCATACAATAGGTAAATGGATAAAAGAAAAATAAATAAACAACAGTCTACAATTTTTCTACAATTTATCTACAATTTTTCTACAATTTCTGCAATATAATGTATGTCATGTCTTCTTCTTCTTCTTCTTCGAGTTTCAACCCGAAATTCAGCCAAAACCAAGTCTAATCTTCACCAAAACCCCTCAAATTTGAGATATAAACTCCAAACCATATTCCCAATTATTTGCAACAACACCCAATCCAAACAAATAATGATTTTTTAAAACCCAAATTTCAATTCAAAGCATCAAAGCATTACAATTTCTGCAATATGTCTTCTTCTTCTTCTTCTTCTTCGAGTTTCAATCTGAAATTCAGCCAAAACCAAGTCTAAATCTTCACTAAAACCCCTCAAAATTGAGATATAAACTCTAAAACATATTCCCAATTATTTACAACAACACCCAATCAAAACAAATAATGATTTTTGAAAATCCAAATTTGAATTCAAAGCTTTCAAGCTTTTTAATGGCTGTCAATGGTAGAAGCCTGTAAATTGAGGAGAAAAAAACTTTAATCGTCCTTTAAGTTTGGGCTTAGAAGTATTTTGGTGCTTATTATATTCCACTAAACATAAAATATCCTTTATGTTTGCAAAAGTGGACGCCTTTGGTTTAAGATTAAACAGAAGCTATAAAACTAACGGGGAATGGCACAAACTTAACGGTGACAGTGACAGTAACGTCAAAAAGACAAAGATCTCTTCAACTACATTTTGAGAATTGTAGATTGTGAAACTGATGCTGCTTTAAGATTGCCTCATGAACGGCTCCAGTTGCTCTGAAGCTGCTTAAGAATTGTATAGATATGCACGCTGCTTAAGAATTGTATGGATAGCTAGTGCTAGATATCCAGATTTGCATTTTTGTATATTCAATATAGTGCCATCTTCATCTATGCACGCTGCATTCAGCCTAACTAAGACATAAAGGATTTCAATACTTGAACGGACTCATTTGTTTTTTTTTTAGATTAAGACGTCTGAAATCTGAATACATGTCTGAATATCAAGATGTGCATTAAGATTAAGATATCTGAATCTGAATGCACATATGAATATATTAAGATATGTAGTAAGATCTGAATACGAAATAATTAAGTTTGTTTGATTTTTAACATCTGAATGTATAAATTATCTTTATTTGAAAATTAATAAACATAAAATTCAAATGAAATATTAACCAATCTAATATTCTATCAATAAAATATATAGTTTTTAAAAATATGATAGTTGTTGGTGGTGATGGCTAACGGGTGAATGGCGACTAGAGGCGGTGGTTGGTGGTAGTTTTGGTTAGAGGCGGATCTAGGATTTAAAATTGGCGGGTGCCATAATTTCCTTTAATGTATACTTTGTAATAACTAATACGAAATTTGTTAGGAACGTTTAATCGATTTTTTTTGAGTTGATTTGGGTCAACCTAATAGGTTATTTTATTTAAAAATTAAAAATTACATCTCAGATATAAAAAAACAAATGTGATTAGAATTTTAAAATAGGATCACACCTTTATTATAACAACATAAGTAAACTTGTTGCGGCCAAACGCACACGCAAGTATACGCGGTCATCAAGTAATAAAGTGACTAAAAGTCGGATGTCGATCCCACGAGGACTTGTGATTAACTATTAACTAAATTAGACTATCCTAATTATCTATACAAGAATTAAACCAAGAAGTATTTGATTCTAAACTAATTAAAATAAATAAAAACAAATAATGAACTTTAAACAGAGGAAAAGAGCAGATTTTTATGATATCAATGTAATAAAAACGATCTAGGGTTATGGGCTATCTAACATTCCTATTCTATTCTTCAATTGAATTGACTAACTAATTTATCTAGTTTATTGGTTGACAGGGTTAATATTGCTCATAAGAATCTGTCGAGTTCTTACTCGCCTATTCAAGCTAACCTAACTCCTATATGTCTATGGAATTAGAATCAACAAGAACGCATTTATAATTCCTGTAAATCAACCAAGCAAGGCAATTAGGTATATGTCTATCCTAACCGCGAATCCGTTCCCCGAGGCCCAGGTTCAAGAACTTGCTCTACTCAATCCTATATGCAATCTAGAATTCCCACTTTCGAGTTCAACTCTAGATTCGTAGATAGTATTCAATTGGTGAAACAATCAAATAATTAAGTGCAGGATTGAATAAATAAACCAATATGATAAACTAAGAAATCAAAATCAATATCCGAATAACAATAGTCATGAAAGAACCACAACCCTAGAACGTGAAGTTTAGCTCCACATAGACATGGTAGCAAAACAACAAATCATACAAAGAAACATAAAAATTACTAAGTTGGTGGAAGAAAAGATGAAACCCGGCCTCCACGGCGGCTCTGCGCTTGTCCTTGGTCAAAAGTTGCTCTAAAAAACATTCTCCTATGTATATATACCAAGTAGGGTTGGGCCCAAATAATTATACCTTCTCCAATTTGAAAAAGGACACTTTTCCCGGGCTTAACTAGCGCTGCAGCGCATTTGACCGCGCATCTGGGCGCGCTAATTGGCTGACTTTCTGTTTCTGGGCGCGCTAAAACTACCGCGGCCGCGCATCTGGGCATCTTTCACCCTGTTACGTTCTGAATTTGGAAAAACGTAAAACATGAAAGTTGTAGCCCTTTGAGTTAGCTTTCCAACCATATATTGTGGAGCCAAAATGGAGTTCTGAGCAAAAAGTTATGTCTATTTTACTAGACAGTGCGCAATCTGCCTACTGGAGTCTTCGTTCGCTCTAACTATCATCCGTTGACCCCCAAACACGATCCCGACTTAATTACTTGAACTTTTACTCAAACTTTAAAGCTCCAAATCACTTGAATTCATTCCATAACATCTATATAGCTCGGAATCACTCCTACAAGGCATAAAACATACAATTAGTGCAAAACACTAGCGATTAAAGCTCAAACTCAATTAAAGTGCAGTAAATTAGAGTGTAATAAGCGACTAAAATACGTAATTATAGCCTATCATCAGCTATACCTGTTAAATAAAGAGACCATCTTCTTCCCCACGACAGAAACAGAAAACACCCCATTTTTTAATTCAAAAGAAACAGCGGTCCCCCCCCCCCCCCTCCTCCTCTTTTTCTCCAAAAAAATTCCGAGTGGACCCCACCTGTCACACAAAAAGATAAGATTGTAGGTCCCGCATCCAACCCAAGCCTTCTATTGTTGTGGTTTCCTCGTTTCGGGCTCAAAATTTTAATTTTCCGACTTTTCTAAAAACATAAATCGAGGTATTCCGGTTTAGTTTATGTCAAAACTTGTATAATAATGCATATTAGTTGTCTTGAATGTGTTTCCATGTTGTTTTGTATTTTGTTTGCGATTAAATTAGTATGTTATTTTCATCCGGATTAAGATATTAGTGTTTTAAAAAAATAGTTAAAAGTTGAGAAATAATTTTTCTTGTTAATAAAAATGTTCATAAATTTCTTTACTGTTTTATATGTAATTTCGTGAATGTTATGTTATTAAAATATATTTGTTATTTTTATTTAGGTTAGATTATTTATTTGCTTAAAGACTAGTGCCCTTTTAGCGTAGTAGAATATAGAGCCTTTTAGCGTAGTAAAATATAGAGCCTTTTAGCATAGTAAAATGTAGAGCCTTTTAGCGTAGAATCTCTGTAGTTTAAGTATCTACTATATTGATAGATCAAACACAAACTCCGTCCAATTATAATTTGCAAAAATTAATTATTTAATTTATAAAACAAACACACAGAATTATGAAAAATATTGAAATTGACACACATAAGAATTCAGGATAGCTTGGTGCTACTGGGCCTCAAATATCGAGCCTGGAACCCATAGGTATATACGTCGTAGTCCAATTAAATAATTAAATATTAACTAATNCTTTAGCTCCACATAGACATGGTAGCAAAACAACAAATCATACAAAGAAACATAAAAATTACTAAGTTGGTGGAAGAAAAGATGAAACCCGGCCTCCACGGCGGCTCTGCGCTTGTCCTTGGTCAAAAGTTGCTCTCAAAAACGTTCTCCTATGTATATATACCAAGTAGGGTTAGGCCCAAACAGTTATACCTTCTCCAATGTGAAAAAGGATACTTTTCCCGGGCTTAACTAGCGCTGCAGCGCATTTGACCGCGCATCTGGGCGCGCTAATTGGCTGACTTTCTGTTTCTGGGCGCGCTAAAACTAGCGCGGCCGCGCATCTAGGCGCGCACTTTTCACCCTGTTCCGTTCCGAATTTGGAAAAATATAAAACATGAAAGTTGTAGCCCTTTGAGTTAGCTTTCCAACCATATATTGTGGAGCCAAAATGGAGTTCTGAGAAAAAAGTTATGTCTATTTTACTAGACAGTGCGCGATCTTCCTACTGGAGTCTTCGTTCGCTCTAACTATCATCCGTTGACCCCCAAACACGATCCCGGCTTAATTCCTTGAACTTTTACTCAAACTTTAAAGCTCCAAATCACTTGAATTCATTCCATAACATCTATATAGCTCGGAATCACTCCTACAAGGCATAAAACATACAATTAGTGCAAAATACTAGCGATTAAAGGTCAAACTCAATTAAAGTGCAGTAAATTAGAGTGTAATAAGCGACTAGAATACGTAATTATAGCCTATCATCAATAAGTAAAATTAATAGTTTCACTGGAAAATTACATCTTTTCTGTGTATTGAAAATTAATTTACACAAGTAAGATAACATCTTCAAAAAGAGAATTACATCAACCAGAATAAGAAATTTTAAAAAAATATTTTCCATAGATACATTATACCCCATAATCATAAATTAGATAAACTACAATTTATCATAAATCAAAATCATAAATCACATATTTCTTAAGCAATGCTTACGAAATTATTGTAAAGTGATTTAAATTATATCTAACAACCATCGCATAACCCAAATTTTTATGATATAATAAAAAAGATGAATTTTTTTTTTATCACAATCCAAAATTCTCATTAACACTCAAGTTTTTCGGATCTGAAACAAGAAAACTCATAAATTTAATTAAGAGGATTGCTTATTTTATATAATTTTAAAGTTCAGGAGTCTCTTTTTTTAGTGTTCTTCCTAAAGATCACATACAAAATAATAGGATAGAGAAAAGAAAAATAAAATAATAATAAAACGACAAATAGAAAATTCGGTGGTACCCGAAAAGGAAATGACTCGGATAAAAGGAAATAAAAGCACAAAAGAAAAGAGAAAGTGAGACAAGGTTCAAGATAAATTCAACTTGAATTTTACACACGAGAAAAACTTTCAAAAAGGTCTATCAGCCATGACACCTTTGCTTAGTTTACCGTTGCGGGTGGCAGGATCAGATAATTAACCTCATTTAAGAAAATCTCAACATAGGTATATAAAAAACTTATCATCTTACCGGGTGCCATGCCACCCCTCCTTAAAGGGGTGGATCCGCCCCTAGTTTTGGTTGATGATGGTGGTTCATACTAGTAGCTAGTAGTAATTGATAGTGGTGGCGATTATGATTGAGGATGGTAGTGGCGGATGGTGATAGTAGTTGTGACTAAGGAAGGTGGTGGGTGGGTGGTGGTAGGTTATAATGATAGGCAGTGCCGGCTGTGGTTGTTGATGGTGATGGGGTGGTAGTTGTGGTAGTTGAGGTGGATGAGTGTTGATTGTGGGTGAGAATGATGGTGGTTGGAGTGGTGGGGATACTGGGTAGTGATGATCGATAATGATGGCGGCTATGATTGAGGATGATGGTGGCATAGTAATGGTGGCATAGTGGTGGTGGTGGTGGCGGCGGCGGCATGGTGGTAGTTGATAATGGTAGGCGGTGGCGGTAGTTAATAATGAATATGTGATAACATCTTAATGAAATTAAGTCTCTGTTATGGATCTTAGTCATACAGACCTATTCAGACCCATTAATATTCAGACCTCCATTAAGTGCAAACAAATGAGGCCCAAGTCTCGAAGCACAATTTTCATTCGATCGAACTCCATTTTTTGAGTATTAGATCTTCTACGACTCATTGATGGAATCTACATTGCTTGTCGCTGAATATGGTTGTTGCTTCTACTGTTACATCACCGGTTTTGCTTTATATGAATGAATTTGGGAGAAAGGGAGTCACGGGTTCTTCGGTTAGTTCTTTAAGGATTTTGGAAGATGAGGTGAGTGACATGTCTCATTAACAGATTCTGTGAAACCGAGTTAGATACTTCCGTTATTTTTACCCGAGTTCTGCCACTTTCCATCAGATTTAAAGATTATGTTTAAACTTGAACCAAAGGTGTCTACTTTTGTAAACATACAGGACGTTTTATGTTTAGTAATATATAAAAAGGACCAAAATACTTCTAAGCCCATACTTAAAAGGACTATTTAGGTTTATTCCTCCCACTTGAGATTGAGTCATTAATTATCCGAACCCATTCTTCCTTCTCCATCGAAACGAGCTCGTTTAAATCCAAAGGTGTTTACTCTTTCCAGTTATGGATTCTTCTGGATAATTTGATTTTAATGAAGGTCAAGTTTTGTTATTCAGAAACTGGTTTCGCTTAAAGAAGAAGAATTTGCCTTGACTTGAAATGTGATAAATGAAATTCATGTGTGTTATGTGCTTCCCTAAGGGATTTATTCCTATTAATTTTGCAAGATGAGAAGTAAAATTAAGTACTTGTTTTAATTTGACACTTCTTTTATGGACTATTCAAAGCATTTCTATTATTGATACTATTCCATTCTATTTCTACATTTCATTCTATTTCTACATTTCATTTGCCGTTAATTCTTTGATCAATACTAAATAAAACAAGTTGGTATTGCTTGACTAGTAGCTTTTGCAATTTCATATTTGGGTAAAATAAGTTACTATTTCATGATTGTTCTGCTAATTGAGTATCCTTCAATCTATGTTGCTGTACTTTTCAAAAATGTTGTGTGGTACGTGTCAGATCCTCCAAAGGATTTGTCTGATGAATTCGTTCGAAAATGATCCAGGTTGCTGGTCTTAACTCCCAGATTAGATGTGGAGTATCAAAAATAAATTATCAACAAGGTTAATGAATATTTGCATAGCATCTCTTTGCAAAGCCAAACAATTGGAAAAAGCTGAAGGGTTAATAGTTGATGGCATAAGAATCGGAGTACAACCAGATGTAGTCACTTACAATACAGTGATTGCTGCGTATTGTCGTGTTGTTGGCATTGATCCAGGTTATTCCATCCTTCATAGGATGAAGGAAGCTGGAATTAATCCTGATGTTATTACGTATAACTCTTTAATAGCTGGAGCTACCAGATATTGCATGTTATCCCGGTGTCTCGATCTGTTTGATGAAATGCTTGAGATGAGTATTCTTCCTGATATTTGGAGTTACAACACCTTAATGCATTGCTTCTTTAAATTGAGAAAGCCAGATGAAGCTTACAGAGTTTTTCAGGATATTATTTTGAAAGATATTTCTCTTCATCCAGCAACATTCAATATATTAATGAATGGTCTTTGTAAGAATGGATATACAGAGAATGCCCTAATGTTATTTAGGAGTTTAAAACGTCATGGATTTACTCCCCAATTAGTAACTTACAACATTCTTATTCATGGGCTGTGCAAGTCAGGTCGAGGAAAAACTGCAAAAGAGTTTCTCAATGAATTGGTAGAAGCAGGTCATATCCCAAATGCCATCACTTATACGACAGTAATGAAATGCTGCTTCAGATGTAGACAATTTGAAGAAGGCCTTAAAATCTTTGCAGAGATGAGAAGGAAAGGATATACATATGATGCCTTTGCTTACTGTACAGTTGCTAGTATGTTACTTAAAACCGGGAGGATGAATGAGGCCAATGAGTACCTGGGCTATATCATTACAAATGGCTTTGACCTTGATACGGTGTCTTTTAACAACATTATTAATCTATATTGTAAGGAAGGTCAGCTGGATAATGCTTATAAGTTGCTGTACGAGGCAGAAAAAAAAGGCTTGGAGTCTGACAAGTACACGCATACTATCTTAATTGATGGCTTGTGCAGGACTGGTAATTTCAAAGAGGCCCAGCAACATTTGGACTGTATGAGTATGATGGGTTTTGATTCTAACTTAGTTGCTTTGAATTCTTTTATTAATGGGTTGTGTAAAGCTGGTCACCTTGATCATGCATTGTGGATGTTTGAATCAATGGATGCCAAAGATTCCTTTACTTACTCCACTATAGTGCATGGTCTTTGCAAAGCTGGGAGGTTTCGTGCAGCATCTAAGCTATTACTATCATGTGTTAGAGGTGGCATGAGAATTCTTAAATCAAATAAATGTGTTGTTATTAGTGGCCTTCGTTCTTCTGGGTTTTCACATGAAGCAAGGAAGGTCCAGTCTAAAATTCGATTGGCTAAGATACTGCATTATTAATTAGGAATGGTGCTCAACTCTGCCACTCAAATGTTAACCTTATTAATTGCCTACGGTTTTGCACTATAACACTTTATGGAAGCCGAAAAACATCGAGCGTTAATGCAACTGAGAATACAACCTACAGTAACCAGTTTCAAGTCAAGTAGTCGATCCTCTTGTAAGAGACAAACACAGTGACACTTCTGTCAGGAGGTGGTTAATTATATACTTTTCCTCACCCTAAGGATACTGATGACATGCTGTTGAAATTGTGAAGAGTTATTCTGTGGAAGTAAAGGCATGCTTTATCACAGATGCTAAACAACTAGGCGGGTCGGACTGTAAGTCATTTGTACTTCTAAATAATCTCTTTCCACTTATTTTGGTGTAATGTTTAGTATTGTATTCCAAAGTTAGATAGTAGAGTACAATCAGTTCAAGGAATGCTCTTTTCTGCAGCATGACATTCTGGCCTCTGAATCCGAAATCATTAAGCAGTTGTGATTGGCTGAAGATAAATCAAAGGTAAGGATTGTATTCCTCTTTTCCTTTATCTAGAAATGAAGTGGTCTTCCATATTTGAGCCAGAATGCTTTTTCCTCCTGTTTGAAGTTGCTTAAGATGTGTTGACTGTAGCCAATTGACTCGGGGAACGAAGGTCAGTTAAGCTAGATAGATAGTAGGGATCACTGTTATACAGTTAATGCATGCATCATGCTTTTATGATCTGTCTCCCCAGTTCCTCTTTTGAGACCTTTTGTAAAAACGAACAACTTCAGTGTTTCAAATTCATTGGTTCAGAGTTCAAGATATTCATTTGACTTATATTTTAAATGAGTGATTATAAAAGAAAACATTAAAGTAATGTTGAAAAGTTTGTTTGATGGAGAAAAAATCACGTCTAATGTTAAAGTTTGAATAGTTGAATGAATTTGAATAACTGAAAATTTGTATAGAAATGGAAATGGTGTCAAAACATTTGGGAACGTCCAAAATGGGAAGTGTGTAGATCTGAACCTGAAAAAGTAGTTCATACACAGAGCCCTGAGAGTAGCGGTAAGCTTAGCTAATGGAGGTTCTCTCTCTGAACTGATGCTGGATTAACTAAATTTAATTTAAATTCAACAAATTATTCAAGTTAGATTTCTAGTTCTGTTAATTAATTCGACAAGTGACTTAGATTTTGTGCTATAGGAATGGATCAAAGAATCTTATATATGAATGTTATAGCATTGAATAAAGGTTTAGTGATATTCTTTTCCTAGATCTGATTTTGCAGCTATTCTAGAGTAAGGAGCTTCTGCAACTATCATCTATTAACGTCTAAAGGATGTGATTCAATGTCTGAATCTGACATGGTTCAATACCTGGATCTCATCAAGCGCTTTTATGTATTTATATTTCCTTCCTCTTGTACTCAGGGGATTTTGCACTAATCAATAGAATTTTCACTTTCTCCAACTTATAACGTTTTTTTCCCAAATCAGGACCTGTACATCTTTCTGCCTTGAACTTATCAAGTCTTCTTGTAGTTTATAAACATCTTTGGAAAACATTGTAGTTTATGTTCTACAATTTGTGTAAAAGCATTACACTGCTCGTTTTCTCTTGGCAAGTTATTTGTAGCTTAGCCCTTTGGAAGTAAAAACTTATACTTTGAGTTTCACCATTTCTCTGACTGGAAGTGTTTGGTTTATATTCTTTGCCTGAAATCCTTTTCTTTCTTAAGTTTCAAGCTTAACATATTTGCAGTTATGCATGCTGGAAACAAGAATATAATTTTACACACTAGCAATTAGATCCTCGCATAGAGTAATTATTCATCATTTAACTGAATAGATTAATGCCTGCTTCTAGTCAGTTTGTCTCAGCATTTGATGAGAGGTACAACGTAAATGAATATGACAAACTCTCAACAACCTGGAGATGACCAGACTGACCACAACTGTTGGTTGTTATCAAATTCATTGATAATTGATATTGTGGTATACCTTTGACCATTTGCAGACTTTTTAATTGCACAATGGGTTACTACTTGAGGACAAGCTTTGTCTATTTAAGTTTGAAGTTGTAAGTTCCCTTCATCTTCATTTTCCGAATGGATTTTCATAGCAGCTTCAGTTGTGAAATTTTTCCTTGCTCTCTCTTTCTCTATGATAGGAGATTGAGCAACTTCAAAGATTTGGGACGAGGAAGCCAGCTTCTAAAGCTTCTTCTGTCAAAGACCACGTACTTAATCCAGTGAGTTTAAATTTCTAATTTTCTTTAAAAACCTAAAGAGCCATAACGAGTGCTTCTGAGTAAAGGGGTTGTGGAGACTAAATGATGGAGGAAATGGCTTATGGAAAGAGGTGATCGACACTAAATATGGTAAAGCTGTTAATTGAGCTTCTAAATCTGTCTCACAGCCAAATAAAATGGTTGTATGGAAACAAATCTCCGGCTTATGGGATGAACTCCAGAAAAATATTATGTTAAAAGCTGGCAGAGGGGATAGGATCAGATTTTGTGCTAGGCCCATGGTTAGAGGAAGGATGTCTGAAAGATATCTTTGCCTAATTTATACAACATAGCTGTAAATAAGGAGTCTGTTGTTGTTGATATTTTCTCTTAATCTGGCTGGCGATTACAATTCAGAAATTCTAATGCTTGGGAAATAGAGGAGGTGTGTAGATTATTACTTTTTCGGAACCTATAGTCCTGGATGCAAAATAGAATGGACTCACATATCTGGTTGGCTAGT
The DNA here is from genome assembly GCF_001879085.1 of Nicotiana attenuata. Classification (NCBI taxonomy): domain Eukaryota; kingdom Viridiplantae; phylum Streptophyta; class Magnoliopsida; order Solanales; family Solanaceae; genus Nicotiana; species Nicotiana attenuata. The sequence goes on along the minus strand of NW_017671452.1, from coordinate 75,851 downwards.
AAAGATGGTACTTTCTCAGTCAAGACTTACTACATTTTGTTGCTGAAGCAGGCAGGGCCATGGGAACTACTATATAAAACTAAGGCGGCTCCTATAGTTCCTTGCTTTGGGTGGACTTAGACACTCAATTCTTGTTTGACGCAAGATGTTCTACAGAAGAAGATATTCAACATTAGCAGTGGATGCTATTTCTAAGGAAGTGCACTAGAGTCTTGCAATCATCTAATGCTACTTTGCTCTCAAACTTGGCAGATGTGGGCATGTTTTCTGAATATTTGGTGTATACCGGGCAATGCCTCAAGAGTGTGAAGTATCTTGCAAAGCTGGAAGGGGCTTTGCGCTCCTTTTTACTCTTCTAAATTGTGTTTCATTCCTTCCGAGTTAAATTTGCTGCTTATCATGCTTTTGCCATCTTCTAACAACACTCTTCTGAAGCCAAGGAAAACAAAGAGCTGTCAATGAAGCAGATTACACAAATAAAGTAAGGTGCTAGTCTGATATCAAGAAATCAGTCTCCTGTAGTTCTTGTTTTTGGATATATTTATTTTAAATAAGTTAGTTGCAGTTGTAAAAACTTTTAAGAGTATATGGCTCACTAGGTATCAAGTCAAATAGATAACCTGTAAAATTGCTGGAAAACCAAGCATTGTTCTCATATTTAGTTTGTCTATTCCAACTTCGTGCTTCACATATTTGAGAAAGCAATAACATTCGAGTTGTACAGATCTTTTTGACAAATGAAACAATCTATATTTACTTAAAAGGAAGAAAGTCAGCTAACTATGTAGTCTAATGTTTTCTCCATGAAGTTGCCTATTCACTTGCTCATGTTCTCATACACTGGTTCGGAAACTTGCTCATGTTCTTATACACTTCTGATCCAAAGTACAATACAACAAAATGTGATGTCTTAATTAATGTGAATTACACATATGTATAACTGTTCTTTGTTTTTTCTGATAATAACTAAAGACAAATTTCTGCTTTTTCAGGTGGACTAATCCTTTTTAAAGCCAAGTACTTCTGTAGCATTACTCCAGTATACTCCATCATTACTCCATATCCGTTGTATACTAAATTTGTTTCATTGATTAAATCTGATCCAGTAATACATACGTTGCTTACAATTTCGTCGAAAGGAGAGGTTCTTGATGTTAATGGGAAAAGTGTTGATGTAGATGAAGATGAGTTCTTTAGGTTGACTACTAAGGAGGGGAAAATGATTGTTGAGAGGGATCATTTGAGGGTTAAAAGGGGAAGTTAGTTGTGTAATTTAGACTTTGAGCAAGATCCTGCTCAGATTCTTGATGCTTTGATGCCACTCTATTTGAATAGCCAGATTTTGAGGGCACTCCAAGAGTCATTTGCGAGTGAGCTTGCTGCTAGGATGAATGCAATGAGTAATGCCACGAATAATGCAGTTGACTTAAAGTGGAACCTTTCGATTGCTTATAACCGGGAAAGGCAGGCGAAGATCACTGGCGAGATATTGGAGATTGTTGCTGGAGCAGATGCACTTTACATAGTTGCACTGAATCTGGTATCTGGATTCCTCATTGTTTCATAATTTGGATATCCTTATTTCATTTTCATTTGCTGAATCTGCTCCTTTTAATGTATGCATTTCATCTAACACTTGAACTGTTATATAGATTATGCCAACAAGGATTGGGTATTTCCTAGATCTTAGTTATCCATGTGAGTCTGTCGTTTATATCATCAACCAACATGACTGACTTGCTCATTTTTCTCATATACTTCTGATCCAAAGTACACCACAACAAAAGGTGATGTCTTAATTACTGTGAATTACACATATGTATAACTGTTCTTTATTTTTCTTTATAATGACTTGAGACAAATTACTGCTTTTTCAGGTGGACTAATCCTTTTTAAAGCCACGTATTTCTGTAGCATTACTCCAGTATGTTGTAACAGCTAAGCTATCCAAATTTACACAGAAATTGCTAATTTAGTTTAGAAATGTTGTAATTAATAGTAAAAATTGAACGTTGCTTCCTTCTATCGCACGTATGTTCTCTTGGATTTGGCGTTTATCGAAATTGAATATAAGAAAACTCTAAGTTATTTTATATGTACTATGAATATATGCTTGATTATTGGTAGAGATTTGTATAATTATTTTATTTTCCCTGCAACCGGAAGCGAATTTTGGGAAATCTACTTTACCTTTTGGCTTATTACAGTTACCCAACCTTCTCTGCTAATCATGCTTTTGTGCATAAATATTGGTGGTCCCCATCATAGATGCAATCCAATGAAATTCATATATTTGTTTTTTGATTTAATTGTTTTGGATGTGATCGCTAAATTTACTTTACAATAGAGACCTGTTTCTACTATATCATTTTTTCCTTTGAAACAATCCGCGGGTATGTATACTAGTATTGCTTTAACAAAAAATTTGGTAGACATAACTTAGAATATCAGGATAAAACAAACTGAAAAAATGAAATGTTGCTTTTTAGTATACGGAAAGGAGTATAATTAGCTAAATGGAGGACAATACAATGAGGTGAACAAATATTTATTAACAACTTCCATTGTCTATAGAGACAAGGTATGAGATTTTGGTAGCAGAAAAAACAAAAAAACAGTCTCTACATTGTTAAGGAATTTGAACTCGGAAGAACCAGGGGAGGGTAAAGGCCATTACAAAACAGGCAAGCAGGAAGTTACAGCAAGATTGCTGACATCTCCATCTACAACCATTCTGCTGTATAGGAGTAGATGAACTAGATGTGATATATGAACTTGTGGATTCTACTGTCCGTTGGTTCCATTCAACCACCATTATTCTGCTCTCCTCTAATCTTGTTTGCACATTTTTTGCCCTCTTCCCACATATTTCGCATAATCTGTAAATTAGATAGAATTTAAAGTTTTATAATCTGTGGATGTAAAGAATTTTCACACTACAAGTAACTTGTCTATAATAAGTGATATTAGTTATCTGAACAATAAGACATATTATGTGACATAGAAATTTAAAAAAAATACTATTCAAATTTACGTGATGTAATAAGTGAGAAACTAAAATACATTGGAGTATTCAAAACGTAAAAATTCTTTGCATTGTCAGGGGTTGTTTGGTTGGGAAACAAGCTATTCCAGAATTGTTATCTCACCCTCCTATAGGGATAAAAATAATACTATAATCCCGTGATAACTAATTTCGGAATTAGTTATACCATGATTTTATCCCAACCAAACGTGGGCTAAACTCATCTCAAATTTAATCCCAAAATTAATTTATCCCTTATCACTCGTACCAAGCGAGCCCTGTTTGTTTGTGCATGAAAAATAGGAGGATGATATAATTCTACCTGTTACCTCTCTGATTAAACCAGGCTTCAGCACAATGGCGATGACAAATACCAAGCTCAGATTTACAGTCACAACCAAGCTCAATTATTTCCTTGGACTCTTCATTCAAATGACATATACGACATACTTTTTCCATTCCTTGATTTTCATCAATGTCTATTACTACTTCAGTACCTTTCTCTAATATTTTTTCTCTTAATTCTTGTCCTTCTCCATTACTAGAAACCTTCTCTAAATTACCTCCACATTTAATACTCTTATTTAAATTGCCATCATCTTCTCCTTGTTTTATGTCAGTAGTCTCCTTAACTTCTCCTTGTGTTATCTCAACTTCATTATTTTCTGCCATTCCTGGATTCTTGGAACAGTTTGAAAGCTCTTCTTTTTTCGAATTTCCACCGCTTGCAGCAGAATCCTGCATAATTTGCAAAAAACCCTCTTAAGATTAAAGGTTGGTTTAGTGCAGAATCCCAACTTTGAGGGAAATAAAGGAAGGGACAGACATGGAAGAAGGAACAAATTAAAGAAAATGAATGAAAAAAGCATATCTTCTTTACGCGATTTTCACTTGAATATGCTTTGCTTCAAGTCGTTATTTAGTATGCAGGAAGCTTTAATTCAGTGGGAATAAAGTTGAACGATACTGAGTAGTATTATATTGGTGAATTCGTACGAAAGGTGATAGAACTTAACCTTCATTTTAGATGGCAGAGACAGAGAATGTGAATTATATTTTGAATTTTAAAGAATACCTTTTTAATTTCTAAGTAAAAAACGTGATAGAAATGAATATAAATCAAAATTATTTTGGCTGCTCATCATGCTTTGGCCATCATCTTCTACCAGGCAACAACACTGCTCTAAAACAAAGGGAAAATGAAGAGCCACACAAACAAAGAAATTAACTAGTCCGATATCAAGAAATTACATTGTATAACAGGGCCAGAGCTGGGGCTAGAAGGGGTTCATCCGAATCCCTTTCACTGAAAAATTACACCTTATATATAAGGCTAATTTTCTTATGTATATAATAGTAGATGTTGAGACCCTTTGACTTCTTCACGTGCTTAATTATCTATATGTTGAGTCCACTTACAACTTGTTTGGATTGTTGTTACATGTCGTTTCATAATGTATCATATTGTATTGTATTGCATTCTATTGTACTGTTTGATGAATACGACGTTTGGATGGATGTATCGTTTGCCGTCTTTTCATGATATCACGCACCAACAATATGAAGAATAAACTTGCAGTATTACTAAGAAAAATAGGATACGGAGTAAAGTTATCATATAAAAAAAGTAAGGTAAAGGATAAAATATGATTATTTAATAATAAGAAAGGACAAGATGAGATAAAAAAGTAAGGTAACGATGCCACCACACCAAATCCATCGTTCAATAAAGTGACACTTTTCGTCGTTACATAACGACGGATTTAACGATACAATACAATAAAATTTAAGTAACAATCAGAACAAACACTGTATTTAAAATAACAATAAAATACAATACAATAGGTAAAAACCATCCAAACAAGCAGTTAGTGAAAACACTACTTAATTGTTCCCTGAGGTTTAGCCTTAGTGTCATTTACGTCTAGATTTAAAAAATTGATTATCCCTGGCATTATGAAGGTGCTGAAGAATAGCTTGTGTGTTTCTTCATCTTATTCTTTATAGTATACATTATGCATTTCATATATGAATATTGTTGGCTGTGGTGACTTGAGCTGTCAAATTTGATTTCGTTTTAAAAAGGATACCTCAAATTGAACTATACATAAATCATCCGTTGTACCCAAAAAAAAAAAAAAAAAATTGTTGATGATTTTGATGAATTTGTACAACACAGGGTTATATATTTTTCTTGGTGAGAGAATGACAGGTGCTTAAAGAAATGGCTTGTAACGTTGCTGGAAGAACAAGCATTCCCATTGTTCTCTTATTTAGCTTGTCTTTTCCACCTTCATGCTTCAAAAATATGAGAAAACAATGAGTAAAAATTTGTATCTTATTCATTGGAAAATGAAAAATCTATCATTTAAAACATTTGAAAAAGAACTTAGAAGATTATCAGGATAAAACAAGCTAAGACGAGTACGTTTAGGATGATGAAAGTTATTTTGCATGAAAAATGTTTTTGGTTGATGCAGAGGCGGCTTAATACATTTGGGAGCCTAAAGCCAAATATTAATTAGAGGCCTTAAGTCTTTCCTTACATTTAACAATCACTAGTCTTAAGATACGCGCGTTGCGCGTGTACTTTATCTCTAAAAAATAAATTGTTTCTAAAAGCCGAATAAATATTATTTTAAATTGTACATGTTTGAATTATAAATTGAAAGTATAATTAAATAAATAGAATTAAACTTTTTGTCAGATGGAGCACGAAAGATGTTGCATCCTTTCTTAAAACTTTTAAAGATGATAAACTTATAACTCAAGAAAAAGTAAGAAACTATTTGCGAAAATTTATAATCTAAGGATAGACTAAAGATCAATATAATTAGGAAACATTTACCCGTATAATTAATTTTTGTTATTTGAATTGTGTATCTAATCATGACTCATTCTTTATTGCAGTTGAACAATATATTTAAATCTGGCTAAACGGATTTTTTGAACTTCAAATTTTATCGTAAAGTATTTTTTGTACTAAACCAATATTTTGAAGTTAGCCCATGCCAATCACGGCAAAAGCTAACCTCAAAATTCAAGTTCTTCTATTTCAACTCAAACTTAACGCTACTTCTTTTATTATAAAATATTAAAAAAATTAAATGGTGAATTTTTTTCATTTTGAGATATTCTAAAATAAACGACAGACAAAAAATCTATCCTAGTTTATATCTTCAAATGAAGACTTAAAGTGTTTAAATTTAGTTGGGATAACTCAAAGTTCAGGATCTCTTATTTTAATGCAAACTCAGTACTGCACTACTTGTTATTACTATGCGTTTATTCATATTATTCGAGTGGAGTACGTGAAAAATTAGCATCAATATTTAAAAAAAAAAATGTATTAAGATGGTCAAAATTTCATAACAGTAAAAGTGACAATTTTGTGGTAAAATTCAAATTCTTAAAATAATCTTTAATAAATATTTAGTTCATTTTTTAAAATAATTGTAATATCCAACTCAATAAATTTGTCAGAAGGGTAATTACGTTGAAGTTTAGCTTTTCTTTGAAAGGTGAATACGACATTTACCTAATGAAGTTTTCTTATTAAATAATTAAAACATGAGATAGGAAATAGGACACCTAAACCTAAAAGGAAGGGAAAATAGTCCTAAATATTAGTATAAAAATAATTAAACACTTATTTATATAATAATCATCAGTAAATACTTATGAAAAAATTATAAAACCGATATACATGCCTACTAAAAATTAAAGTCATAACAGACGAAGCTTGTTAAACATACATAACTTTAATAACTTTATAAATATCTCTTACATAGATTGTACATATGTTTGGTATTTTTTTTTTCTAAGAATACAAACTCGTGTGTGACCAACAATTCTAGTTGCATTGTATTTTCTAATTAACTATACGTGAAATTTTCAAATAATTTTAAAAAGTACAATTTTATTTTATTTTGATTCCCTAAATATTAGGAATTTTTACAGTGTTCAAATAAGGAATAAAATAAGAAAAAGATTCAATAACCAAAATTTTAGCTCATTTTAAAATCCTAAATATTAGGAATATAATTAAATTACAATTTTGTCTGATGTAAATTCAGTTTTAAAGGGGTAAAAAAGGCAAACGACATTTCGCTAAGGGCCTTCGTACTTTTAATATAGACTAGATTCTCTGCACGTGCGTTGCACGTGTATTCTATGACATTTTTTAACAGAATATGTATAGTAAAAATAGTTAGAGCATACATGCTTGAAAAATATTTGGTTTTGTTATAAATTACAAATTTAACTATACCAAAAGCTTAGGATTTTCACGTAACTTAGGACTTTTAGGAATAAAATTGGGCATACTCTTCGATCAACTTTATCCATTCTTCTAGCCATCATACTATCATTCATGATCATTGACATGGATAGAGTTTAAGAAAACGTAATAAATAAGCATCTCTACATATGTCATTGCAAAATGCAAAATTTTAACTTAGCACATCTTAATTAATAATGTGAATACTATTCAAGCAATACAAAGCATGAAAAATTATTCACAGTTTAATAATATATATAAAAACTGCAGAAGTTACCACTTACAATCCAAACAATGATCCTTTCTGCCTCTTGGAGCAACCTCTACTTTCGAAAACCCGTGCAATCAAAATTTTGCGACCATTATATTCTAAATAAATGGATAAAAAATATTCGATATTGTAATATATTAATATATTATAATCCTTTGCATTTATAAAAACTGGTTAATAAAGAGATGGGTAGTGTGCATTTTAATATTTGAATCGTACAATAAAGTGTAAAGAATTTAGGATTGATTCACATCCTAAAAGCATTATGAGTAGTGCAGGTATCTACCCTCATTTGTGAGGAATTCAGTTTTCATTTGCACGAACTAACGTACGGCGGATAATAAAAACGCAAAAAAGCAAGAAGTACTTCCGAAAAGAAATTAAGATCTATACTTTTTTTCCTTTTTCTTTTAAATTTACTTTCATTTTTGTCTATTAAAAAAATAAGAATGGTAAATTGGTAATATTTAGAAAGGAATACAGGCTACAGAACAGAAAACAAACCATAGAAGCTGCTCATTTAATTCTAATCTCATTAAATTCAACACATAGAAGTTCTTTAATTTGTTTTTAATTTTACCTTTGAATTCAATTTATTTTAATTAACTTAGTTAAGGATATTATGTAGGATCCATATTATTTCGAGATTAAATGTCTAAATTTGAAATACTTAAGTTGTATTTGTTGCAAATTTATATTATAAAAATGTCTAAATTAATTTTCTCCTTTTATTGGTTTTCCATTTTTGCTTGTTTCATTTATGTTGTTGTGTCACAAGACCTAAATCAGCACAAGACTCAACCCAATGAACCATTTCTTCTTCACTTTTTTAAGATCTTAAACACAACAACCAAGTCTCATGCAGACTACATAAGTAATAAACCAATAAGGTGGAGTTAAATTAAAATCGCGACAACCATCCTCAATATATGACTTATCTTAAACAATTATCATTTCAAAAATACATGAGCAATAATTCTAGACTATGCGATATTAGTAGGGTATCAGGAATAGAGAGAACAAATGCATCGGTAGTTTCCTTTCCTCATTTCTTAAAATTTAATGATCGCCGAACTCAAATACATAAAAAAAAAGTTCTGTTAATACTTTAATCATTCATTTTTCGAACTTTAACATCGTTTGTGAATTAAACATTCTCGACTCGATGCATGCGCAATTTAATGACAGAAAAGACACAGAGTAAGAGAAGAATACCTGTCAAAGATGAATTAACAAATTTTCTGAAATTTGTTGATGAGTCATAATAGTCGGGTGTGTCCCTTAACGTATGGAAGTCCAGATCGGAATCACTGACAGCTATGGCTGTCCAACGGGACGGGCCGTCCCGTCCCGTCCCGCGACCCGTCACGGTCCCGTCCCGTCCTGCTAAAAATTAAACGGGATGGGCCAATGTTACGCGGGACACGGGACGGGACGGGACGCCCGTTTCGTCCGGTTTGTCCCGTCCCGTTTCGTCCCGCTTCGTCCCGTCCGTCCCGTCCCGCNAAGCCTAGCGTTTTTTATTTTTAATTCATAAGTAGGTAGTTAGGTTGTTAAGAAGGGCATTTTAGTAATTCAACTTTTAAGTTAAGGGCTTCATGCTTTTATAATAATATAGATATATATAGATATAGATATGCAAGTTTCTACAATATTGTATTGTAAAATAAATAAGAAAAGTTAAATTTGTTTCATAATTAAGAAGCGTATGACTTCCATACTCTTTTCTTACAGTTATGCTACATAATTAAGGAAACGATTTATAGATTTTAAAATTCTAATCGATTTAAAAGTCCTAAATATAAGAAACTTTAGTTTAAAATAAGGAAAGATATTATAACCAAAATTTTATTCTATTTAAAAGTCTTAAATATTAGGAAAATAACTAAATGACTATTTTGTCAAGTGTAAACTCTACTATTAAAGGATAAAAAAGGCGAACTACATTTCGCTTAGGGCCTTCGTGCTTTTAATATAGTATAAATATATATATTTTTATCTAAAGTCTATTTCCCTAGCTTGTTTAAGATGCAAAGTGGATAATTAAATTTTTTTTATAATCAATTTGTTTTAATAATTCTTCATCAATTGGCAATGCAGTCAATCTATTTCATCATATTTTTTTTTTGAAATATTGGTTTAAAGAGCTTCATGTTGAGGTTCTATTAACGTTTCACTCCTTCTTTCTCTTTTTTTTTTTAATTGTGTGATTAAGTAATTTTATTGATATTTTTTAGTTGACAAATTTAAATTTTAAAGTAATATATAATATAAAAATAATACATATATTAGGTAAAAATACAAATGTCAAATTAAAAGAAAAAGATAATAGACATTGAAAATAATAAAGCGTGATTCTAGAAGCTGAATTACTTGATATTAAAATATAATTTCATTGCTCTGATGCTTAAAAACTCGAGAAAGAATAAAAAAGTATGTGCCATTTTTTATCTATTCAATGTTCTTTGTGTTATTATCGAGAGAAAAGATAGTTTAATATGAAAAGGAATTTTTACCTCATATAGCAAATGTTAACACCTTATTTATTTTAAATAAATACCATTTAAATAAATTATATTCTATAGATACCTTTTATGGTTTATAGCAAAATTTTTAATTTTGGTTATCTCCTACACTTAAGCCACTAAACACGTTATTTTTTATTTTTCTCCCTCCCTTTTCAGATTTCTCTCTCTCATAATTCCCGTATTTCATAAAAACTTCTCAATACACGTTCTTTCTCTCTCTATTTTGATTCACTCTATTCTCTTTCCCATTCCCTGTAAACACGCTCAAAAGCAGAGAAACCTCTCACCCACACCGCTTCCTTCTTCCCCAATCTCGGTATAAACCCTAATTTCCTCTCAATTTTCGTCATTTGTTTCTATAATTAGTGTGGTAAGTATTTAAATTTTTTGACTTTCGCTATTTTTGTTTATTCTAAACATCTCTACTCACCAAGTTTTTCTCTAATAAACAGTATCGAAGCGTATTCTCACAATGTCTGATTCAACACCCCGCAAGTTGATTATACCCACTAAAATTCTCACTTTCGATGGGCCCTCTTTCTCCTTGCAAATCACTCAAGGGGAATTGGATGCAGGTTTAGCCAAAAATATGGCATTGGAGAATTCGTATTTTTGTATGTATTCAATATTGTATATTAGTATGTAATCAGCTCCAGTCGTGTGCATTGTATATCCAATTCAGAGACTGAATAACACACTGGCTATAATTGTATATTCAGCAGATTGTATATGTGTGTATTTAAATTGTTATATTATAGCTGAGTATATAGCTGTATTCAGATGTATTGTGGTTGGTTATGTATATACAAGTCAGGCATTGTCTATAATATATTGTCGAAGTATGTGTTAAACAAGTTGTATTCGAATGTATTCAACACAATACTACAACTAAATATATCTAGAATCTATTCATGAAAAGATTCAAAATGTATTACTTCACAATGTTATCGGAATCTATGACAAATAGTTGGAGCACTAATACATGTCAGAGTGTTAACTAAATCCTACGTGGAGCATTTCTACACGTTCGCTTATTATGTCCCCCCTGCCCACATATGCTACATGAATGTTGATTTTTCGGCTGCAGCAATTCACTGAAAGATTTATTGCACTTCTTTTTTGGCCTTCTAGGAGGTCTTTTTCATTTTGGTGGTAATACAACTTCCTCTGCAACATGTGCTGGTATATTCCATTCATTTGAACCGTGAAGCATCTGAACAGTTGATGTTGGACTTCACAATGCTTCATTTGAAGGAAACTTTCAAAACAAGTATTACTCAGTTGTTTGTATTGCTCTGGAGTAAGATTTCTTTGAGGTAGGAGACTATGTCTGTGTTAGTATATACATTGATATGGGGTGCAAATATAGGTTGTTTTTTCACAAACAGCTTAATTTCCTGCATTTAACATATACATATAAATACAACTGAATACAGCACATATTTCATAGTACAACTGATATGAATACATATAAATACAACTAAATACAAACTGCAAAAATAAACTGGAGTAAGAAGTCAGTGATCGAAATATATGTACATATATAATACATACACATACAACAAATAAAGACATTGCAATTAGAATAAAACAATGATGGAAACTTTGAAAATCCTTATAAGTACAACTAAATGCAATATGAAAAGGTCAGTCTAGTAAGGTAAAAAAACAGTGAAGAACTATTTGAATACATCTAAATAAATCTAAATACATTATGCAACATACAATCTATACTATATTAAAAGCACGAAGGTCCTTAGCGAAATGTCGTTCGCCTTATTTACCCTTTAAAAATAAACTTTGCATTAGACAAAATTGTAATTTGGTTATTATCCTAATATATAGGACTTTAAAATTAATTTATTTTTTTATTATTAAGTATTTCCTTGTTTGAATTATGTAACAAGTCCTAATATTAAGGACTCTAAGGTAGGTATTATTTGGGGAAATAGAAGTAATATTACGTTTCTTTTCCTTGTGTATCCGACGACAAATTTCTACAGAAATACGTTTCACATTCATTCTTCTTATATTGGGAACTTATAATTCTAATAAGATATACTACTAAAAGTAAGAAATTTGGTACCTAATTAGTTATTTATTTTAATTATTAATATAGTTTTTAAATATAACACAAATTTGATAAAGAAAATAATATATTGTTCGAATAGGAAAAAAGTTCGAAAATAATATATACTCCCTCTGTTTCATATTAAATGAGGTACTTTCCTTTTTAGTCCGTTCCAGAATAAAT
>NW_017671452.1:33604-52514 GCF_001879085.1 Nicotiana attenuata | reverse complement strand
CTCTCTGTGACAAACCAGAATAATACCTATAATGACGGAGTCGGAGGCAACAGCCTCAGTACGGGCAGGAAAACATAATATCTGGCACGGCCCCCTCTCTCGAGGGCAACCTCTATCTCCCCTACCTCCGCTCCTGGGCTGGCTGGGCAGGTGGGGTAGCAGCGGGGGCTGTGGCATGAAGAACATTATGAGGTTCGGGAAGAAGGGCAAGTTGAGCCCAAGGTTTATTGGCCCCTTTGAGGTGTTGAGAGAGTTGGGGAGGTTGCTTATGAGCTTGCTTTACCCCCTAGTTTATCAGGAGTTCACCCAGTCTTTCATGTTTCGATGCTTCGGAAGTATCATGCCGACCTATCCCACGTGTTGGACTTCAGCACCATTCAGCTAGATGAGAGCTTGGGCTATGAGGAGGATCCAGTTGCTATTATTGATAGACAGGATCGCCAGCTGAGGTCCAAGAAGATTTCCGCGGTGAGAGTCCAGTGGAGGGCCAACCGACCGAGGAGGCGACTTGGGAGTCCGAGGAGGACATGCGGAGCAGATATCCCCACTTATTCATCAGCCCAGGTACTTTTCTATGCCCGTTCGAGGACGAACGTTTGTTTAAGAGGTGGAGAATGTAACGACCCGACTGGTCGTTTTGCCTTCTAGAACCCCGCTCCCCTAAATTAAGCCTTCCGTACTTGCTTCAACTAATTCACGACTTGCGGGGGCGAGTGGTTCGGAAATTGGAAAGGTTTAGAGCAAAATATGCTCAATTGCTTCTTTAAGATTTTCTTAAAAGACCAAGTTTGACTTCGGTCAACATTTTGGGAAAACGGACCCAAAATTTTGATTTGAAAATTTCTGAGGGTCCGTGGAAAAATATGGGACCTGGGCGTATGCCCGGAATCGAATCCGAGGTCCCTAACTCGAGTAATGAATTTTTATTTGAAATTGTTTAATTGAAGCTTTAAAGAATTAAAGAAACTAAGAAATCATTGATTCCCTAGGTATCGGGCTCGAATTTTGGTTCCGAAGCTTGGTACAGGTCCGTAATGTCATTTAAGACTTGCCCGTAAAATTTGGTGTCAATCCGAGTAGTTTAAAGGTGCTTTGACCCGTTAAAGGAGAATTAAGAACTTAAGGATTCAATAGTTTGATTCATTTGGTTTTAGGGGGTGATTCTAAGATTTAGCGTTGTTTTCGGAGTTCCGAGGGTTCGAGTAGGTCCGCCTCGTGATTTTAGACTTGTCGGTATGTTCGGGCGGGGCTCGGGAGCCCCGAGCATCAAACAAACGAGGTTCGAGCGAAGTAGAAAACGTAGAAAGGGCTGGAGGTTGCTGCTTCTGTCATAACCGCATCTGCGGTTCTTGAGCCGCAGAAGCAGTCATGTCATCGCAGATGCGAAATGGGGGAGGCCCAGGGAAAGCCGCAGAAGCGGCCCAGGGACCGCAGAAGCTGTCCCGCTTATGCGATCCCCAGACCGCAAATGCGGTCCAGCTATTCAAGGCCCAAGCCGCAGAAGCGGCCAGGTAACCGCAGGAGCGGTTCCGCATGTGCGGGCCTCAGACAGAAGAAGCAGTCCAACCCTTCCTCGCTCACTTCCGCAGATGCGGCCACCTTTCCGCAGGTGTGTGACCGCAGATGCGGTCCTCTAACCGCAGAAGCGAAAATCGCTGGAAGGCAGTGAATGCATTTAATCCGAGTTCAAAGTCATTTCCCCCATACCTTACTTCTCACTTGGGCGATTTTGGTGGTTCCAAAGAGAGGGTTTCAACATATTATTGCAAGGTAAGTAATCTCCCTCCATTATAAGTTAAATTACATGAACATTAGATAGATTAAACACTAAAATTTGGTAAAAATCAAGGGTTAGAGCTAGATCTAGGGTTTTAGCAAAACTAAGATTTAAGCATGGAATTTGTTATGAAATGGACTAGAAATCATATATTATTGATCCTTAGGTTGTAGAGAACAATTTCCTTCGAAAAATATTGGAATCCGGGCGCGTGGGCCCGGGGTCGGAATTTAGGAAACTTGTGGGAAAGGTTGGGAAATTACTTAAATAGTTAGAATTCGGCCTTTTAAGCCTTTATTGACTAGTTCTTACCTATTTTAACTAGTTTGCGATCTCGGCTTCGAATTAGGAGCTTGGGCTTGTTCTTGATATCGGGAGCGCGCTTTGGAGCGAGATGAGTCTCCTTTCTAACCTTGTAAGAGGGAAATGTCCCCATAGGTTTAATAATTGAAGTAGATGTGATTGTATTCGGGGGCTACATACGTACTAGGTGACGAGAGTCCGTGCGTAGCAACTATTATGCTATGTCCGGGTAGTTTAGGACCCATGAGCATGCTTTACGTGATTTTCTAGTATAATTGATTATCTTGGATTTATATGAACCCGTGTGACTAAGAAGAAAGGATTGGAAAATGACCTAAATCCATTAGCACTTTAAAAGGGAAATAATTGGCATCTCTTTGTATAGCCACCCTCATATGCGTATTGATTGTTGTTGTTGCTTGACTATGAACTTATTTATATTTGACTGTGTCGCATGGATGATTCGCGAGCGGGGTAATAGATGCATCTATAGGCGCGTCGTCGACCCTCNGTAGCTTGTGACACCAGGTTCTGGCACACACTTTAGTAGACGATCATTTTTGGGGTTTGTAATTACTCTATCATAGTTTTTATCTCTTTTGGGTTAAATTTCCAAGTTGAGTGTTTACTCCGTGTAATTCTAATTAAAAGTAACATAAGCAGAATAGTAACATTTCGAAATGGCTTGCCTGGCACGGGTGTCAGGCGCCCTCACGACCTATTGCTACGAAGAATAAAATGGGTCGTGACAACATGGTATCAAAGCACTAGGTTCATGTAGGTCTCACGAGTTATGGGCAAACCTGGTAGAGTCTTATTGATCGGTACGGAGATGTCTGTATTTATCTTCGAGAGGCTATAGGGTATTAGGAAAGACTACTCTTTATTCATTTCCTGTCGTGCAGTGCTAAGATTACTAAATTTCCCTCTTCTATTCTCTCACAGATGGTGAGAACTCGTACCGCCAACGTTCCGGACTCGGGAGGAGCTGCTCCCCCCGTTGCTAGAGGCCGGGGGAGGGCACCGGCCCGTGGTAGGGGGCGGGGGCGTCCCAGAGCCGTTCTAGTTGCACCACCGGCAGATCCTGTGGAGGACCCTATTANTATTTTGGGGTTGTGTAACTATTTTATTATAGTATTTATCTCTCCTGGTTTAAACTCCAAGTTGAGTGCTTATTCCACTTATTCTAATTAAAAACAATATGATGATTTTAGTAATATTTCCGCAATGGCTTGCCTGACAAGGGTGTCAGGCGCCCTCATGACCTATTGTGAAAATGGGTCGTGACAACATGGTATCAGAGCACTAGGTTCACGTAGGTCTCACGAGTTATGGGCAAACCTGATAGAGTCTTGTTGATCGGTACGGAGACGTCTGTATTTATCTTCGAGAGGATATAGGGTATTAGGAAAGACTACTCTTTATTCATTTCCTGTCGTGCAGTGCTTAGAGTACTAAATTTCCCTCTTCTATTCTCTCACAGATGGTGAGAACTCGTACCGCTGACGTTCCGGACCCGGGAGGAGCTGCTACCCCCGTTGCTAGAGGCCGAGGTAGAGGCCGGGGGAGGGCACCGGCCCGTGCTAGGGGACGAGGGCGTCCCAGAGCTGTTCCAGTTGCACCACCAGTAGATCCTGTGGAGGACCCTATTATTGAGGAGCAGGGCGAGGTGCCCGCAGCTGAGCCTACCCCGGCGGATTTCATGACAGCACCGGATTTCAGGAGGTCAAGGGCCGCATGCTACGGTTCATGGATACTATGACTCAGCCTGGGTTATTTCCAGCAGACCCAGCCACTTCACAGGCAGGAGGGGGGCCCCAAACCCCTACTGCTCAGGCTCCAGGCCATGCAGCTGCGGTGTATCAGACTCCGGGTGCACTACCCGCAGATGGGGCTCAGCCAGTTGCTGCAGCGGCACCCCAGCCCAGGCCAGCTGTGGATGGTGATCCACAGAAGCTACTAGACAGATGGACCAGGCTTCATCCTCCAGTCTTCGGGGGTGAGCGCCATGAGGATGCTCAGGATTTCATAGACAGTTGCAGGGACAAACTGTACAACATGAGGATATTAGAGTCGCACGGAGTTGACTTCACTACCTTTCAGCTCGAGGGCAGGGCCCGTAGATAGTGGCAGTCCTACGTTCTCGGCAGACCAGCAGGTTCTCCTCCCATCACTTGGGATCAGTTTGTACAGTTGTTCTTGGATAGGTACATCCCGCCCTCTGAGAGGGAGGAGCTGCGGTACCAGTTTGAGTAGCTCGAGCAGGGTCAGATGTCTGTGACTGACTATGAGGCGAGGTTTTTAGAGTTGTCCCGCCATTCACTTATGATACTTCCTACAGATGCAGAGAGGGTGCGGAGGTTTGTCGCTGGATTGCAGCCCGGTATTCGATTTAGTATGGCTCGAGAGGTGGAGATGGGCACAAAGTATCAGCTAGTGGTCGAGATTGCTCGTCGGATTGAGGGATATCGCCAGAGGGGTAGAGAGCAGATACAGCACGATAAGAGAGCTAGGTTCTCCGCGGGTTCAGAGGTGCCCCAGCTAAGGGCAGAGGTCAGTATGGGAGAGGCCAGCCTAGTAGGCCATCAGTTTCAGCACCACCTCCTACCCGGGGGGCTCCAGCATGCCCCTATTTCAGTGCTATGCCAGAGACTTCCCACCGCCCGCCAGCCATTCAGGGTTCCTCCAGTGGGCATTCAGGTCCCCAGGGTACTCCTGATTCTTATTTAAGTGCCATGCCGGAGAGTTCATGTCGTCCACCGGCTATCCAGGCTTCTTCCAGTGGTTCTACGAGTTATCAGGGTCAGCCATCAGGGCAGCAGGTCGCCGCCCCACGCTATTGCTTTGAGTGCCGAGATCCCGGTCACATGAGGAGATACTGCCCCAGGCTTCGGGGCAAGGCAGTGCAGCAGGGTCAGCAGCCCATGATTCCAGCACCAGCTGCCCAGCCACCTAGAGGTGGAGAGCAGACGGGTAGGGGCCGTCCTAGAGGTGGAGGCCAGACAGGGAGAGGTCAGCCAGCTACTACTCAGTCAGGTGGAAGTCAGACAGTCGGCGCTCCAGCCAGGTTCTATGCTCTTCCAGCCAGGCCGGATGCATTGGCCTCAGATGCCGTCATCACAGGTATTATTCCTGTTGGTGGTAGGGATGCTTCGGTATTATTTGATCCAGGGTCTACTTATTCATATGTATCATCTCTGTTCGCTCGCTTCCAGGTTATTTCTCCTGAGCCCTTGGGTGTTCCTATTCATGTGTCCACACCTGTGGGTGATTCTGTGGTTGTGGATCGGATCTACCGGTCCTATGTGGTCACTTTCTGTGGTCTCGAGACTAGATCAGATCTTCTGTTGCCGGACATGATCGATTTTGAGGTCATCTTGGGCATGGATTGGCTATCTCCATATCACACTGTCCTTGATTGCCATGCCAAGACTGTTTCACTAGTGATGCCAAGATCGCCGAGATTGGAGTGGAAGGGTTCCACAGTTGACATGCCTAGCAGGGTTATCTCTTTCCTGAAGGCTCAGCATATGGTTAGAAAAGGGTGTTTGGCTTACTTAGCTTATGTTCGAGACACCACTGCAGAGTCTCCGACGATTGATTCAGTGCCAGTAGTTCGAGAGTTCGCCGATGTGTTTCCTTCTGATCTGCTCGGCATGCCTCCGGATCGTGATGTTGATTTCTGCATTGATTTGGCCCCAGGCACTCAGCCTATATCCATTCCACCGTACCGTATGGCCCCTAAGGAGTTAAAGGAGTTGAAGGAGCGGCTAAAGGAGTTTTTAGCAAAGGGGTTTATCATGCCCAGTGTATCGCCTTGGGGCGAACCAGTGCTATTTGTGAAGAAGAAGGATGAGACCATGCGGATGTGCATTGATTACCGCCAGTTGAACAAGGTCACCATCAAGAACAAGTACCCATTGCCTCGTATTGATGATTTGTTCGACCACCTGCAGGGTGCCAGGGTGTTCTCTAAGATTGACCTGAGGTCAGGATATCATCAGCTGAAGATTCGGGACTCGGATGTTCCGAAGACTGCATTCCGGACTAGATATGGCCATTATGAGTTTCTAGTGATGTCCTTTGGCTTGACCAATGCGCCAGCAGCATTTATGGATCTGATGAACAGGGTATTCAGGCCTTATATTGATTCCTTCGTCATCGTCTTCATTGACAACATCTTGATATACTCGCGTAGCCTGGGAGAGCACGAGCAGCATTTGAGAGTAGTGCTTCAGACCTTGCGAGAGCAGCAGCTGTATGCTAAGTTCTCCAAGTGTGAGTTTTGGCTCGAGTCAGTGGCATTCTTGGGGCATATTGTGTCCGGAGAGGGTATTAAGGTGGATCCCAAAAAGATTGAGGCAGTTCAGAGTTGGCCACGTCCCACTTCAGTGACCGAGATCAGGAGTTTTCTGGGATTAGCAGGTTATTACCGGCGATTCGTGCAGGGCTTTTCATCTATTGCATCACCCTTGACGAGACTAACTCATAAGGGTGCCCCATTCATTTGGTCCGATGATTGTGAGGAGAGCTTCCAGAAGCTCAAGACAGCTTTGACTACGGCACCAGTTCTTGTATTGCCTTCCGGTACGGGGATATATACGGTGTATTACGACGCTTCACGCGTTGGTCTGGGATGTGTGTTGATGCAGGAGGGGAGAGTTATTGCATATGCCTCGCGTCAGCTGAAGATTCATGAGAAAAATTACCCATGCACGATCTGGAGTTGGCGGCGATTGTTCATGCTCTTATGATATGGAGGCACCGATCACCGCAGCCTACAGCATTTGTTCAAGCAGAGGGATCTCAATTTGAGGCAGCGCAGGTGGCTTGAGTTGCTGAAGGATTATGATATCACCATTCTTTATCATCCGGGCAAGGCGAATGTGGTCGCGGATGCCTTGAGCAGGAAGGCGGAGAGATGGGTAGCCTAGCATTCATTCCAGCAGAGGAGAGGCCACTAGCCTTGGACATTCAGTCCTTGGCTAACAGACTTGTGAGGTTGGACATTTCAGAGCCCAGCCGAGTTCTAGCGTGTGTGGTCGCTCAATCTTCGTTATTGGGGGAGATCAAGGCACGGCAATATGATGATCCACATTTGGCAGTCCTCAGAGAGACAATACTTCAGGGAGGTGCCAGGGAGGTTTTTATTGCCGAGGATGGTGTGCTGCGGCTCCAGGGTCGTCTATGTGTTCCTAATGTTGATGGTCTTAGGGAGCGGATTCTAGAAGAGGCCTACAGTTCGAGGTATTCTATTCACCCGGGAGTCACGAAGATGTATCATGATTTGAGGCAACACTACTGGTGGCGGGGGATGAAGAAGGACATAGTGAAGTATGTGACTAAGTGTTTGAATTGCCAGCAGTTCAATTATGAACATCAGAGACCAGGCGGCCTACTTCAGCGAATGCCCATACCAGCGTGGAAGTGGGAGCGCATTACTATGGACTTAGTAGTTGGGTTACCGCGGACCTTGCGGAAGGTTGATTCAGTGTGGGTCATTGTGGATAGATTGACCAAGTCGGCCCATTTCATTCCAGTGGCAACTACTTATACAGCAGAGATGTATGCTCTGATCTATATTCGGGAGATAGTCCGATTGCATGGTGTGCTGGTGTCCATCATATCAGACAGAGGCCCTCAGTTCACTTCCCATTTATGGAGAGCCGTGCAGAGTGAGTTGGGGACTCGTGTAGAGCTTAGCACAGCATTCCATCCTCAGACCGACGGACAGTCAGAGCGGACGGTGCAGATTTTGGAGGATATGCTTAGAGCATGTGTGATTGATTTTGGAGGGCAGTGGGATCAGTTCTTGCCTCTAGCAGAGTTCGCATACAACAACAGCTATCAGTCCAGCATTGAGATGGCCCCGTACGAGGCTTTATATGGTAGACGTTATCGTTCTCCTATCGGGTGGTTTGAGCCTGGTGAGGCTAAGGTACTTAGCACAAATCTTGTACAGGATGCCTTGGATAAGGTAAAGTTGATTCAGGAGAGGCTTCGCACATCTCAGTCCAGACAAAAGAGCTACGCGGATCAGAAGGCACGAGATGTATCATTTATGGTGGGCGAGAAGGTTCTCTTGAAAGTCTCGCCCATGAATGGCATTATGAGGTTCGGGAAGAAGGGCAAGTTGAGCCCAGGGTTTATTGGCCCCTTTGAGGTGTTGAGGAGAGTTGGGGAGGTTGCTTATGAGCTTGCCTTACCCCCTAGTTATCAGGAGTTCACCCAGTCTTTCATGTTTCGATGCTTCGAAAATATCATGCCGACCTATCCCGCGTGTTGGACTTCAGCACCATTCAGATAGATGAGAGCTTGGGCTATGAGGAGGAGCCAGTTGCTATTATTGATAGACAGGATCGCCAGCTGAGGTCCAAGAAGATTTCTGCGGTGAGAGTCCAGTAGAGGGGCCAACCGGTCGAGGAGGCGACCTGGGAATCCGAGGAGGACATGCGGAGAAGATATCCCCACTTATTCAGCAGTCCAGGTACTTTTCTACGTCCGTTCGAGGACGAACGTTTGTTTAAAAGGTGGAGAATGTAACGACCCGATCGGTCGTTTTGCCTTTTAGAACCGCGTTCCCCTAAATAAAGCCTCCCGTACTTGCTTTAACTAATTTACGACTTGCGGGGGCGATTGGTTCGGGGATTGGAAGGGTTTTGAGTAAAAATATGCCCATTTGCTTCTTTAGGATTTCTTAAAAAGACCAAGTTTGACTTCGGTCAACATTTTGGGAAAACGGGCCCAGATTCATGATTTGACAATTTCTGAGAGTCCGTGGGAATATATGGGACCTGGGCGTGTGTCCGGAATCGAATTCCGAGGTCCCTAGCCCGAGTAATGAATTTTTATCTAAAATTGTTTAATTGAAGCTTTAAGGAATTAAAGAAACTAAGTAATCATTGATTCCCTAGGTATCGGGCTCGGATTTTGGTTCTGAAGCTTGGTACATGTCCGTAATGTCATTTAAGACTTGCCCGCAAAATTTGGTGTCAATCCGAGTAGTTTAAGGGCGTTTTGACCCGTTAGAGGAGAATTAAGAACTTGAAGATTCAATAGTTTGATTCATTTGGTTTTAGGGGGTGATTCCGAGATTTAGCGTTGTTTTGGGAGTTCCGAGGGTTCGAGTAGGTCCGCCTCGTGATTTCAGACTTGTCGGTATGATCGGGCGGGGCTCGGGAGCCCCGAGCGTCAAACGACCGAGGCTCGAGTGAAGTTAAAAATTGAAGAAGAGGCTGAACTACTGCTTCAGTCATAACCGCATTTGCGGTTCTAGGGCCGCAGATGCGGTCAGGCCTTCGCAGAAGCGGCCAAGGGCAGGCCCAGGGAAAACTGCAGAAGCGATCCTGAAATCGCAGAAGCGGTTCCGCTTTAGCGGAAATTCGACAGCAGAAGCGGTCCAGCCAAATTGGACCAGAACCGCGGAAGCGGCCCAAACCGCAAAAGCGGTTTCCGCAGAAGCGCCCTTCAGACCGCAGAAGCAGTCCAGTCGCTTAAAGCCCAGAGCCGCAGATGCGGCCTCCTTTCCGCAAGAGCGGGACCGCAGATGCTATCCCCAAACCGCAGAAGTGGAAACCGCTGGGCAGTGAGCTCTTTTAATTCGAGCTCAAGGTCATTTATTTCACTCACAACTCCACACTAGGGCGATTTTGGTGCTTCCAAAGAGAGGTTTTCAGCATAGCATTGTAAGGTAAGTAATCCCCACTCATCCTTAGTTTAAATACATATATATTAGGTAGATTAAACACTAAAAATTAGGTGAAATCAAATGGTTAGAGCTAGACCTAGGGTTTTAATAAAACTAAGATTTAATCATGTAATTTGTTATGAAATGGGCTAGAATTTATATATTATTGATACTTAGGTTGTAGAGAACAATTTCCTTCAAAATATATCGAAATCCGGGCACGTGGGCCCGGGGTCGGAATTTAGGAAACTTGTGGGAAAGGTTGGGAAATTACTTAAATATTTAGAATTTGGCCTTTCATGCCTTTATTGACTAGTTCTTACCTATTTTAACTAGTTTGCGATCGTTCGGCTTCGAATTAAGAGCTTGGGCATGTTCTTGATATTGGGAGCGCGCTTTGGAGCGAGGTGAGTCTCCTTTCTAACCTTGTGAGAGGGAACTGTCCCCCCTAGGATTAATAATTGAGTAATTGTTACTAAATGCGGGGGCTACGCACGCGCTAGGTGACAAGAGTCCGTGCGTATCTACTACTATGTTAATGGTCCGGGTAGTTTAGGACCCACATCATGCTTATTTTACATGACTCTCTATATTATCTTGTTACCGTGAGCACCTAGGATATGCTAGAGTTTTAAAAAGGGATTAAGGACGTACTTGTATAATTGTTGAAGTCTTGCTTGGCATTATGACTGTTGATGTGCCTTGTGTGTATACCTAATATTTCTACTTATTTGTGGATCGGGCCGATCGCCTCAGTGTGAATAGATGCATCTATAGGCGGGCCGTCGACCCTCAGCAAGTGCACAGTTTATTTTTGTTGGATCGGGCCGTCGCCTCGGCATATTTTCGCATGCTTATATAGATTTGCCTGAGAGTGTTAAATATTAGAATTGTTTTCTTTTTTTTCATGACTCGAAAGGAAGTGATAATTGCAACTGAAGTAATTGATTAATCGGAATCTTAGCGAGAATATGACCTATATGCCTTGTTGTAAACTGTTGCCTATTAAAGAGTTCTCATTGTTATACTTACACTTATAATATTATCTGCCCCTAGTGAGTATCAAGTCGACCTCTCGTCTCTGCTTCTTCGAGATTAGGCGGGATACTCACTGGGTACATATTGTTTATGTACTCATGCTACGCTTCTGTACTTAAATGTACAGGGTCTGAGGCAGGTGGATTCGGTTATTTCTCCGGTGCGCATTCATGAGCAGACTTGGGACTTCTACGGTGAGCCGCTTTCCTTCCATGTCGATCCGCAGCCGAAGAAGTCTTTCTTTTGTATTGTTATTTTCTGTCTATTCTGATCCAGATAGTAGGGTAGTGTGGTATTCTTTTGGGTTATATATTCTACTAGTTGCCCGTAGCTTGTGACACCAGGTTCTGGTACACACTTTGGTAGACGATTATTTTGGGGTTGTCTAACTATTTTATTATAGTATTTATCTTTCCTGGTTTTAAATTCCAAGTTGAGTGTTTATTCCACTTACTCTAATTAAAAACAATATGATTATTTTAGTAATATATCCGCAATAGCTTGCTGACAAGGGTGTCAGGCGCCCTCATGAGCTATTGTGAAAATAGGTCGTGTCAACATGGTATCAGAGCACTAGGTTCACGTAGGTCTCACGATTTATGGGCAAACCTGATAGAGTCTTGTTGATCGGTACGGAGACGTCTGTATTTATCTTCGAGAGGCTATAAGGTATTAGGAAAGACTACTCTTTATTCATTTCCTGTCGTGCAGTGCTTGGAGTACTAAATTTCCCGCTTCTATTCTCTCACAGATGGTGAGAACTCATACCGTCGACGTTCCGGACCCGGGAGGAGCTGCTCCCCCATTGCTAGAGGCCGAGGTAGAGGCTAGGGGAGGGTACCGGCCCGTGGTAGGGGACGGGGGCATCCCAGAGCCGTTCCAATTGCACCACCGGCAGATCCTGTGGAGGACCCTATTATTGAGGAGCAGGGCGAGGTGCCCGCAGCTGAGCCTACCCCGGCGGATTTCATGATAGCACCGGGATTTCAGGAGGTCATGGGCCGCATGCTACGGTTCATGGACACCATGACTCAGGCGGGTTTATTTCCAGCAGACCCAGCCACTTCACAGGCAGGAGGGGGAGCCCAGACCCCTACTGCTCAGGCTCCAGGCCACGCAGCTGCAGTATATCAGACTCTGGGTGCACTACCCGCAGATGGGGCTCAGCCAGTTGCTGCAGTCGCACCCCAGGCCAGGCCAGCTGTGGATGGTGACCCACAGAAGTTATTAGACAGATGGACCAGGCTTCACCCTCCAGTCTTCGGGGGTGAGCGTCATGAGGATGCTCAGGACTTCATAGACAGGTGCAGGGACAAACTGCACAACATGAGGATATTGGAGTCGCATGGAGTTGACTTCACTACTTTTCAGCTTGAGGGCAGGACCCGTAGGTGGTGGCAGTCCTATGTACTCGGTAGGCCAGCGGGTTCTCCTTCCATCACTTGGGATCAGTTTGTACAGTTGTTCTTGGATAGGTATATCCCGCCCTCTGAGAGGGAGGAGCTGCGGTACCAGTTTGAGCGGCTCGAGCAGGGTCAGATATCCGTGACTGACTATAAGGCGAGGTTTTCCGAGTTGTCCCGCCATGCACTCATGATACTTCCTACAGATGCGGAGAGGGTGCGGAGGTTTGCCGCTGGATTGCAACCCGGTATTCGATTTAGTATGGCTCGAGAGGTGGAGATCGGCACAGAGTATCAGCTAGTGGTCGAGATTGCTCGTCGGATTGAGGGATATCGCCAGAGGGGTAGAGAGAAGATACAGCAGGATAAGAGAGCTAGGTTGTGCGGCGGGTTCAGAGGTGCCGCAGCTAGGGGTAGAGGTCAGTGTGGGAGAGGCCAGCCTAGTAGGCCACCAGTTTCAGCACCACCTCCTACCCGTGGGGCTCCAGCACGCCCCTATTTCAGTGCTATGCCAGAGACTTCCTACTGCCCGCCAGCCATTCAGGGTTCCTCCAGTGGGCATTCAGGCCCCCAGGGTCCTCCTGATTCTTATTTCAGTGCCATGCCGGAGAGTTCATGTCGTCCACCGGCTATCCAGGCTTCTTCCAGCGGTTCTACGAGTTATCAGGGCCAGCCATCAAGGCAGCAGGTCGCCGCCCGGCGCTGTTGCTTTGACTGCGGAGATCCCGGTCACATGAGGAGATACTGCCCCAGGCTTCGGGGCAAGGCAGTGCAGCAGGGTCAGCAGTCCACGACTCCAGCACCAGCTGCCCAGCCACCTAGAGGTGTAGGGCAGATGGGTAGAGGCCGTCCTAGAGGTGGAGGCCAGACAGGGAGGGGTCAGCCAGTTACTACTCAGTCAGGTAGAGGTCAGACAGCCGGCGCTCCAGCCAGGTTCAATGCTCTTCCAGCCAGGCCGGACGGATTGGCCTCAGATGCCGTCATCACAGGTATTATTCCCGTTGGTGGTAGGGATGCTTCGGTCATTTTGAGCTATAGCGCGTCGTTCAGCGGTTTGAGGTCATGAGCAGCTTCATTTCAGGCATTATGACTTGTACGCGTGATCGGAATTGAATTTCGGGAAGTCCGGGGTTGATTTGGAAAGAGAATTGTCATTTCGGAAGCTTAAAGTTGGAAGAATTAACTAGGATTGGAATTTTGAGTAAACGACCTCGGAATCGGGATCTGAAGGTTCCAGCAGGTCCGTATGATGATTTCGGACTTGGGCGTATGCCCGGTTCGGGTTTTGTCTAACCCGGGAGCATTTTGGCGCCTATTGTGGAAGTTAGCATTTTGGAAGAAATTTCATAAGTTTGGCGTGAAGTGCATTTCAGTGTTATCGATGTCCGTTTGGGATTCCGAGACTGGGAATAGCTCAGTATGGTGATTCGGGAGCTGGGAGCGCGACCGGAAGTGAATTCGGTGGTCCGTAGGTCATTTTGGTGTCATTTGGCTAAAGATAGAAGTTGAAGGTTTTTAAAGAGTTTGACCGAAAGTTGACTTTTTGATATCGGGGTCGGATTTTGATTCCGGAAGTTGGAGTAGGTCCTTAATGCCAAATATGACTAGTGTGCAAAATTTGAAGTCAATCGGACGTGGTTTGACGGATTTCGTCATCGAATGTAGAAGTTTGAAATTTCAAAGTTCATAAAGCTTGAATTGGAGTGGGATTCATGATTTCGATGTTGTTTGATGTGATTTGAGGCCTCGAGCAGGTCTGTGTTATGTTATGGGACTGGTTTGTGTGATTGGACGGGGCCCCGGAGGCCTCGAGTGTGTTTCGGGGTGGTTTCGGATAATTTCGGGCTGTTTTGAAATAGCTGATGCTGGTATATGGTGTTGTTCTTCGCGTTCGCGAGGATCCTGTCGCGTTCGTGAAGAATGATTTGGCCTCAGGGACTCTGTTCTGCGCATTCGCGAAGAGGCTCTCGCGTTTGCGTAGAAGGAAATCTCTGCTGCACAGGTCTGACTTCGGAGGCTCATATCTCACAATCTATAAGGAATTTGGAGATGAACCAAAAATGAAAGTTGTAGCCCTTTGTGTCTAGTTTTCAAAAACGTAAACCATTTGGAATTTGGATTTGTTTACCAAACTTTATGGCTGGTACACTATTGGCTGTCCGGAAAGATAAAGAAGAAATTTTTATTGCACAGGGCTGACTTTGGCAGCTTATATCTCAAAATCTATAAGGAATTGGGAGATGACCAAAACATGAAAGTTGTAGATCATGGTTTCTAGTTTCCAAACATTAAACTATTTGTAATTTGGAGTTATGTACGAAACATTATGGCCATTATACTAGAGGCTGTCTTAGAAGAGTATGAAAAATGATTTTTGGGAATTTTCTTCTTCGCGAACGAGATCGGGGTCTCGCGAACGCGAAGAAGACTCGTCTGGGCAGTGTATAAGTGTAAAGAAATGGGTTTGGTTCATTTCTTCTCATTTTCTCCATGGAAGCCGACCTAGGAGCGATTTTGGAGCTCCATTTTCATCATCCATGTCAAGGTAAGTGATTCCCACCTATTGCAAGTTAATTACCTGGATTATATCTAGATTTTAATATGAAAAATCATGTAAATTAGTAGAAATTTTGGAATTTTGAAGAAAGCCTAGAAAATTAGTATTCTTGGATTTTGACCACGATTTTGGGTATGGAATTAGGAGAAAATCGTATATTTGAGTTCGTGAGTTCATGGGTAAACCTTATCTTCGAGAAATATCGGAATCCGGGCACGTGGGCCCGAGGGCGTTTTTGTCAACTTTTCGATCGGGGTTAGGAATTGCTATAAATTGGATTGTAATGAGTTATTGAGCATATATTAATGGATTTGTAAAATCCTTGGCTAGTTTTGGAGCATTGTGCGTCGATTTAAGTCTTCGAAGGAGCGTGGAATGCCGGTTATGGATCTTCGGAGCAAGGTGAGTCTCCTTTCTAACCTTGTAAGAGGAAATTGTCCCCATAGGTGAAATAATTGATTGCGTGCTCCTATTTGTGGGGGCTACGTACGCACGAGGTGACGAGAGTCCGTGCGTAGCTACTATTGTGCTATTGCCCGGGTAGTTAGGACCCAAAAGCATGCTATACTTGGATTATTTACGAACCTATTGATAACTTGAATTGTCTGAATCACATCGAATTAGTAAACGAATTTCTAAATAGATAAAACTTCATTTTTCTTAAATGGTTAAAAGAGGATTTGTTTGCATTGGATAATTACTCCGTGTGGACATCTTGAATGACTGTCTGTGTGTTTATTTATGGAATGGGCCGAACGCCTCGGCAGATTAAATAGATACATCTATAGGCGCGTCGTCGACCCTCGGCAAGTGCACAGTTTATTTCTGTTGGATCGGGCCGTCGCCTCGGCATAATATGCGCATGCTTGCATTGCTTATCCTGAAACATAATGAAGTTGATATTGCCTTTTTGGCCCGCTATAAACTAATAAAGATAACGAAAAGTAAATCTTTGAATTTCCTTATTATTTGAGAAGGTGTTACCTGTTTTCTTGCTCTATGAGTTATAATTGCTAGATAAATCCATGTTTTCCTCACATCTTCACCATATTATTATTGGACCACTAGTAAGTGTCGAAGTTGACCATCTCGTCTCTACTTCTTCGAGGTTAGACGGGATACTCATTGAGTACACGTTGTTCTCGTACTCATACTACACTTCTGTGCATTTTTGTTGCACAGGTATATGTAACTCTAGTGGCCTACTGGGCGTAGCAGCATGGTGGATACGGAGACTTAGGTGAGCTGCACTTCTCGAGGCGACCCGCAGTCAGCAGAGTCTCTTTCAATTATCTGTATTTATTTTCTGTCCAATATTGTGTTCCGGACAGTTGTTGTACTTTATTTGATTTTTTTTAGAAATTGCTCATGCACTTGTGACACCGGGTTCTGGGATAGTTTGAAGTATTTTGTATTAACTGCTTATCATTTAAATTTGATTTGAGACAACTATCTTTTGAATTGCTAAATTTGAAGGAAAATCCTAGATTTCAAAAGTATTAAAACAAGAATTTGATTAAGTAATTTGGTTGGCTTGCCTGACAACAGTGTCCGGCGCCATCACGACCTTTAGTGGATTTTGGGCCGTGACAACATGGTATCAGAGCACTAGGTTCCCTTAGGTCTCACGAGTCATGAGCAAGTCTAGTAGAGTCTCGCGGATCGGTATGGAGATGTCTGTACTTATCCTCGGGAGGCTGCAGGGCTGTTAGGAGTACTTCCCTTCTTGATTCCTTATCGTGCGATTTGATTCCTATGAGGCTTATGCCCTTGTTCCCTTCCTACTCAATCTTACGCGACGCAAAGCGCTTGTTATAAATCGAGAATTGAAGAATCGTAATGGTACTATAGATATGGTGCGGGACGTTTCTCCGGGTATAGTTGAATGGACTATTATCGTCGCCTCGTGGAAGGATATTTTATTGTTTCAGCTCAGTAGCAGTACTTCTAAGAGCTCTGAGGATAGGCACAAGTTGTCGTGATACTTATGAACGATTATTCGCAGTATTGATATAATGGTAGGATGTTTGCCTACGTGTCGGGGTAGTGTATGACTTGAAGGGAGGTTTACTCAGTGCATGATCTAGAGATTCGGTATTTCATTCCGGCAGGGGAAAGGCAATCGGGCTGAGAATGATCAGGTTTGGGTTGATGGGGTAACAAGACTTGGTGTCTTTGAGCGTGATGGAATTTCCATCTGTGATGTAGTGTCGCCGTCCTCAATTGTATGTGTTAAGCTCGCCGGTGTGATGGTGTTCGGCAATTCGCCTTTGGAGCAGGTTAATGTAGGTAAGTATTGAAGAAGCGACAGTTAGATATCGCGGGGTGCGGCGGTGCAGGATTGAATCGGTGTTCCTAATGTTGACGGCTCGAGAAAGATGATCTTCAGAAAGGTTTAAAGTTAGTAGCGATTGTGGGTTCAAGTGCTAGGAAGATAGATTTTATTTAAGGCATCAACTGAGCAGCAAAGGATGAGGAAAAACATGTGGGAAGTGTCAGGCAGTGGTTAAAATTTCTAGAAGGCCAAGTATAAGAAGCAAAGGTCGAGTAGTCAATTAAT
Source organism: Nicotiana attenuata (assembly GCF_001879085.1). NCBI lineage: Eukaryota > Viridiplantae > Streptophyta > Magnoliopsida > Solanales > Solanaceae > Nicotiana > Nicotiana attenuata. The sequence continues at coordinate 35,189 of NW_017671452.1, read as the reverse complement.
GGGATGAGTCCGCCAAAGTGGGAGAGTGGCGGAGTTTCATATGGGCTATTATGCGGCAGGAGATTTGATGTAATAGAAAGGAGCTGCTTGAAATGAAGAAGGATGCAGCATAACTCTGAACTAGAAGGGTGTTGCCGCACATTTAATTGATGTCCACGAGGGGTGAATGTACTGGTGCAGCTGGAGAGTGAGCTAGGACCTAGGATTGGCTATTGGAGTCATAGTAGTTGTACCCCGTGCAGCAGCGTTGGAAGATGTCGGGAAGTAATTTCTACAGGTGGGTTATTCCCTGTGAGCAGGTTAGCGGTCACGTGGTTGGCGAAGCTTTTGCAAGGAATTCTATTGGTGGTGCAGCAAAGAGATCGGTCGTGCGAATGTGGTTGATGATTCAGAGTTCAAAAAGGGGGTTTTACAGAAAGATTCCGAGAATTTTGGTGGTTGATTGCGCAAGGTTATGTTAGTAAGAGAAAAAGAATTATAGTGAATTCCAGAGTCGTGTAATGATGGCTTCAAGCTAAGTGGGAGAGTCCCACCGCCAATGATTGAGTTGCCTGGTTAACTACTTGTGAGGTTTCCGATTATTAGCGTGTTGAATGGAGTTATTATTATTTCAAGGCAATCAAGGATAAATTGGAAAGAAGATAGGTTGGTTAGCCATAGTTGAATTGGCATAATGCTGGTAGTGATAAGTTCCTTCAATGTGATCAAGTTATGCAAGTAATGGTGATGGAACGTGTGAGGCTTGTCGGCCGCCGTAATTGATGTTATTTAGTAGCATTCTATTGTTATGGCCTGTTATGTGTAGGCGGATCCCGAAAGGGCTATGGTGGCTCAGACCACTACCTAGAGATTTGCATATTCTAGGGTTGCGAGAATTCACCTACGTGTTGCTATGGTTCTCCTGAAGTAAGTTAAGTGAATAGTTTGTATATGATGAAGTGTTAACCTATTAGTGGTTCTGGAGTTATATCAAAAATTGTGTTCTATTGCGTGCTGGCATGATGGGTGCAGCGATTGGTATGGAATTTTAAGTGAGGATCAAAGTTGCAGTTCGGTGTTGACAAGGATGTCACGAGCTCGGTTGAGCAGGAAAGGAGTTTCGATGTTTAAAGGTTAGTTGGTATTGTCTTCAGCATCACATGAGATCGGTGCTTCGTGGAAGAGGCTTTGCGTCCTGGTTAAGGATTCTTAATCGCTTTTCAGCGTTGGTGCGCACCTGTTATTTGTTATGATAAGTTGTGGGAGCGTGTCCCACAGAAAGATGGTATAAGTATGGCATATAGTCACTTGACCGGTTAAAGATTTAGACCAAGTATGAAGATTTGTGATGATATCAATAAGTTGAGAATATATGCCTGGAAGGCACTCAATTTATGGTGTTGTGGACTGTGGAGGATTACTCCGGTTGTGACGATTGTTCTCGTGTGTTATGAGAAAAGGGAGGTTATTTTGGACCTTTGAAAGGTTATTGGCCTATCTTGGTACGATCAGGATCGACTTGAGGTCTATGGATGGATTTAAAATGAAATATGGGGCTCTATATCAGGCCAGATGCGTTCATTTTCAGCGATGCGCTCCTTATGGA
>NW_017671452.1:16633-33584 GCF_001879085.1 Nicotiana attenuata | reverse complement strand
GTTTTTAAGAGTTTGACCGGTAAGTTGACGTTTTTGATATCGGGGTCGGATTTTGATTCCGGAAGTTGGAGTAGGTCCTTAATGCCAAATATGACTAGTGTGCAAAATTTGAAGTCAATCGGACGTGGTTTGACGAGTTTCGTCATCGAATGTAGAAGTTTGAAAATTCAAAGTTCATAAAGCTTGAATTGGAGTGCGTTTCATGATTTCGATGTTGCTTGATGTGATTTGAGGCCTCGAGCAGGTCCGTGTTATGTTATGGGACTGGTTTGTGTGATTGGACGGGGCCCCGGGGGCCTCGAGTGTGTTTCGGATCATTTCGGGCTGTTTTGAAATAGCTGATGCTGGTATCTGGTGTTGTTCTTTGCGTTTGCGAAGAAGGATTTGGCCTCAGGGACTCTGTTCTGCGCGTTCGCGAAGAGGCCCTCGCGTTCGCGTAGAAGGAAATCTCTGCTGCACAGGTCTGACTTCGGAGGCTCATATCTCACAATCTATAAAGAATTTGGAGATGATCAAAAAATGATAGTTGTAGCCCTTTGTGTCTAGTTTTCAAAAATGTAAACCATTTGGAATTTGGATTTGTGTATCAAAAGTTATGGCTGGTACTCTATAGGCTGTCCGGAATGATAAAGAAGAAATTTGTATTGCACAGGGCTGACTTTGGCTGCTTATATCTCAAAATCTATAAGGAGTTGGGAGATGACCAAACATGAAAGTTGTAGATCGTGGTTTCTAGTTTTCAAAACATTAAACTATTTGTAATTTGGAGTTAGGTACAAAATGTTATGGCCATTAAACTAGAGGCTGTCTGAGAAGAGTATGAAAAATGATTTTTGGGAATTTTCTTATTCGCGAACGCGAAGAAGACTCGTCTGGGCAGTGTATAAGTATAAAGAAATGGGTTTGGCTCATTTCATCTTATTTTCTCCATGGAAGCCGACCTAGGAGCGATGTTGGAGCTCCATTTTCATCATCCATGTCAAGGTAAGTGATTCCCACCTATTGCAAGTTAATTACTTGGATTATATCTAGATTTTAATATGGAAAATCATGTAAATTAGTAGAAATTTTGGAATTTTGAAGAAAACCTATAAAATTAGTATTCTTGGATTTTTACCACGATTTTGGGTACTGAATTAGGAGAAAATCATATATTTGAGTTCGTGAGTTCATGGGTAAACCTTATCTTCGAGAAATTTCAGAATCTGGGCACGTGGGCCCGAGGGCGTTTTTGTCAACTTTTCTATCGGGGTTAGGAATTGCTATAAATTGGGTTGTAATGAGTAATTGAGCATATATTAATGGATTTGTAAAATCCTTGGCTAGTTTTGGAGCAGTGTGCGTCGATTTAAGTCTTCGGAGGAGCGTGGAATGCCGGTTATGGATCTTCGGAGCAAGGTGAGTCTCCTTTCTAATCTTGTAAAAGGGAATTGTCCCCATAGGTGAAATAATTGATTATGTGCTCCTATTTGTGGGGGCTACGTACGCACAAGGTGACGAGAGTCCGTGCGTAGCTACTATTGTGCTATTGTCCGGGTAGTTAGGACCCAAAAGCATGCTATACTTGGATTATTTACGAACCTATTGATAACTTTAATTGTTTAAATCACATCGAATTAGTAAACGAATTTCTAAACAGATAAAACTTCATTTTTCTTAAATGGTTAAAAGAGGATTTGTTTTCATTGGATAATTACTCCGTGTGGACTTCTTGATTGACTGTCTGTGTGTTTATTTATGGAACGGGCCGAACGCCTCGGCAGATTAAATAGATGCNGGCAATGAGCCCAAAACATAGTGAAAAGAACAAGTCATAACTGACACGCGGTAAAATATTATCCGGGCTGGATCAAGTCACAGCCCCCAATAGTAAATGACCCCGCGCTCGTCATTGAACGCGTGTCTCATCTCAACACAGCACCAAATTGTGCAAATCCGGGGTCTCAAGCCCTCAGAACATCATTTAAAATCATGACTCACCTCTAGCCGGCCAAAGTCTAGCTCGCTATGCCTTTTCCCCTCGAATCGACCTCCTCGTGCGTCGAATCTGATCAAAACCACAAGAAATACATCACAATAGGCTAATGGATCATAACCCAATCGAAAAGACTCGAAAAATATCAAAAATCACGAAGTTGGAAAAACCCGAGCCCCGGGCCCACTCCTCGAAAAATTACGAAATTCACAGCTCCGGATTCCTCGTCTCGCCACGAGTCTATACATATAAAAATCATCAAAATCGGAGTTCAAATGCCCTTTCAAATCCCAAATTTTCATTTCAAAAACCAAGCCCTAGTTCTTCCAATTTTTTTACCCAAATTTCCAAGAATTAAAGGTTGATTCTTCAAAAAAAAATGACGTTTCTAGGTTACGAGACTTACCTCCAATCGATTCCCGTCAAAATCCTCTTCAATTTCTACCAAAAAGCTCTTAAGGTGGTCAACAATGGAGGAAATAATGAATGGGGTCGCGGATGAAATAATATAAAAAGCCCCTCTGGACGCCCAGGTTTTACCTTACGCGAACACGGTCAACACCCCCGCGTTCGCAATGAACAAATTCCGTTGACCAAAAATTACCTCTACGCGAACGTGACTCCAGGTCCGCGAACGCGATGCTCCAGCTCATCCTCTTACGCGAACGCGTTCAACCAACCGCGAACGCGATGCACAAACCAGGCAGGGCTCCAGGCCCCTTCTACGCGAACGCGAAGCAGCCCTCGCGAACGCGATGTTCTGCACAACTCCTCGTCGCGAACGCGCTCCTAAGGCTGCGAACGCGAAGGTCTGCAACAGCTGGGCAAAAATCTGCAATAACTTCCAAGTTCAAAACCTCCGTTAAGCCCTCCGAAATTACCCCGAGGTCCCCAGGACCTCAACCAAAGGCACCAACATATCCCAAAACATCATCCAAACTTGTTCCAATCATCAAAACACACCTAACAACACCGAAATCATCAATTCACTTCGGATTCAAGCCTAAGTTCTTCAAGAACTTCCGAAACACGCATTCGATCAAAAATCCAACCAAACGACGTCCGAATGACCTGAAATTTTGCACACACATCACAAATCACATATCGAAGCTACAGCAACTCTCGGAATTCTATTCCGACCCTCGGATCAAAATCTCACCTGCCAACCGGAATTCGCCAAAATACTAACTTCGCCAATTCAAGCCTAATTCTACACCGGACCTCCAAATTCAATTCCGATCGCATTCCTAAGTCACAAATCACCTCCCAAAGCTAACCGAATCACCGAAAATCATACCCGAGCCCTATAACTCATAAGTCAACGTCCGGTTGACTTTTCCAACTTAAGCCTTCCTTAAAGAGACTAAGTGCCTCATTTCTTATCAAAACCAATCCGAATCAACTCTAACACACCACATACCGATAACGAAACATGAAGAAGCATAAAAATGGGGATAACAGAGCGGTAACTCACGTGACGTCGGGCCGGGTCATCACAATCAAATACCCCCACACTTGAATTTTTGCTCGTCCTCGAGGAAAAGAATTTTGAAAAAGATATATTACTATATTTGTTTTTTTTTATAAAATTATGGCTACTCTTGTAAAATGAAAATGTAATCAAATAAAATCTATCATGCTTTCAAACTTTATAAATTTTCTATATTCATCAAATCTTTACTTTGTTTTTACTTTTATTTTTATTCAACAAAAATTGTACCTTCTTTCTTTTTGAGACTTCTCTCAAATTGATAACTTTATGATCATTTGCATTGAGTATTCTTCATCTTTTGTCCATAGGCTTGCCCTTTATGTCTATCTCCACTAATATAGACTAAACACTGATTTCTAAAATCTTTTAGAACTTTTTCTGGCTTGTAATATTGGCTTCAGGCTGGTAGGTCAAAGGTTATATTTGTAGTGACTTGCCTTTTTTCAGTTTTGGAGAAGAATATTTCTAAGATCATACTTTCCAAATATTTTCTATTGATTTTATTTTTTTTATTTTTTTACTTATAATGCTTGAACATAAGATCAATCTCTCCTTTCCTTTTTTTTCCTTTTTTTTTTCTTTAATTCTGATTCTTTTTCAAAATGAGCTCCAAACTTATTTTCTGAAAAAGGACTTTTCAAATCATAAGCATGAATGTGATATTTAAATTTGGGTATATTTAGGTATTAAAAGAAAAAATAGGTCTTCAAGCTTCAAAATAGGTGCTAGGGATTTATTTTTTTGTATTAAATTTTTGTGCAATATCTAGAAAAGACTGAGGTAAACAAAGAAAGCCTAAATTCATATTTTAAAAATCAGTGTTGTCTAGGATTTCGCCTCGAAAGACATTTGGGGCAAGTTCTAGCATATAGATTATAAGTTCTACTTGCTTTTTGATCTTAATGCTTCTCAATCTCAGAATGTCTTGCCAAGTATTGAAGATATTTATTCTTGCCTTCATAAAAATAAACTTAAAAACAAGAAAGTTATGTGATAAATATAAAAAGTATATATTTGATATAGAATGATAAGAGTTTTATTTTGATAAATTAACACTTTACAAGAGGCATAATTATTAATNACTTTTCGATCGGGGTTAGGAATTGCTATAAATTGGGTTGTAATGAGTAATTGAGCATATATTAATGGATTTGTAAAATCCTTGGCTAGTTTTGGAGCAGTGTGCGTCGATTTAAGTCTTCGGAGGAGCGTGGAATGCCGGTTATGGATCTTCGGAGCAAGGTGAGTCTCCTTTCTAATCTTGTAAAAGGGAATTGTCCCCATAGGTGAAATAATTGATTATGTGCTCCTATTTGTGGGGGCTACGTACGCACAAGGTGACGAGAGTCCGTGCGTAGCTACTATTGTGCTATTGTCCGGGTAGTTAGGACCCAAAAGCATGCTATACTTGGATTATTTACGAACCTATTGATAACTTTAATTGTTTAAATCACATCGAATTAGTAAACGAATTTCTAAACAGATAAAACTTCATTTTTCTTAAATGGTTAAAAGAGGATTTGTTTTCATTGGATAATTACTCCGTGTGGACTTCTTGATTGACTGTCTGTGTGTTTATTTATGGAACGGGCCGAACGCCTCGGCAGATTAAATAGATGCATCTATAGGCGCGCCGTCGACCCTCGGCAAGTGCACAGTTTATTTCTGTTGGATCGGGTCGTCGCCTCGGCATAATATGCGCATGCTTGCATTGCTTATCCTGAAACATAATAAAGTTGATATTTCCTTTTTGGCCCGCTATAAACTAATAAAGATAACGAAAAGTAAATCTTGGAATTTTCTTATTATTTGAGAAGGTGTTACCTGTTTTCTTGCTCTATGAGTTATAATTGCTAGATAAATCCATGTTTTCCTCACATCTTCACCATATTATTATTGGACCACTAGTAAGTGTCGAAGTTGACCATCTCGTCTCTACTTCTTCGAGATTAGATGGGATACTTATTGAGTACACGTTGTTTTCGTACTCATACTACACTTGTGTGCTTTTTTGTTGCACGGGTATATGTAACTCTAGTGGCCTACTGGGCATAGCAGCATGGTGGATACGGAGACTTAGGTGAGCTGTACTTCTCGAGGCGACCCGCAGTCAGTAGAGTCTCTTTCAATTATCTGTATTTATTTTCTGTCCAATATTGTGTTCCGGACAGTTGTTGTACTTTATTTGATTTTTCTTAGAAATTGCTCACGCACTTGTGACACCGGGTTCTGGGATGGTTTGATGTATTTTGTATTAACTGCTTATCATTTAAATTTGATTTGAGACAACTATCTTTTATATTGCTAAATTTGAAGGAAAATCCTAGATTTCAAAAGTATTAGAACGAGAATTTGATTAAGTAATTTGGTTGGCTTGCCTGACAACAGTGTCCAGCGCCATCACGACCCTTAGTGGATTTTGGGCCGTGACAAAAAGACTAAGAATATTTTTACTACAAAGAGAAAGGTTAGAGGAAGAGACCAAGATTACTCTTCTCTTTCTCTTTAGAAACTTAGAAAAAACTAGATAGAAAATTGGATACAAAGAGGGATGCCCTTTCATCTACAAACATATGGCTATTTATAGGAAAATTCCTACAAGGCCTTGGTGAGAAATTGCAATATAATATTAATATATCATATGGCCTTGATGACAAATTGATATGGCAATTTGTCTTGAAATTTTGTTGAGAATTTGCCATAACTTTGTATCTCTTGACTTTGTCTAGTCTTGGATGAAATTATCACAGATGCATCATTCTTCCCTTGAGCTGTAGTTTCTTTCTTTTTCTCTTTTTCCATGTATTCTTTTTCCTGCAAGAATTGTTAGAAAAATGCAAGAATAGGATATAAATTGGTCATGCTTTATATCTAAAATATTATATTTCTTTATTAAAATATAAGAATAATTTATATCCATCAATGTCACGACCCAATTTCCACCCGGTCGTGATGGCGCCTCTCGTGAAGACAAGGCTAGCCAACAGAACAATCAACACTACTTTTGACAATTTCTTAGCATAAACAGGTTTAAACCATAGATACTGATTAATCATAAGTGCGGAAATAAACGTAACATAACGGGGAAAAAACCATCCCAACTCAGCCCGATGATCGGGGTGTCACAAGTCACAAGCTACTACAGAGTTGATGAAAATACTACAAGTCTGGAAACATAGTCTGAAGATGAATAAAATATGCAGAAGATAAGGAAGAAACGGGGCTATGGACGTCGACAGCTACCTCGTCTCTCCTAGTCCGCCTGGTCTGGAAGGAAATCAGCGCTCAGGTATGAACTCAGCTGTGCCTGTCTCTGCACACATGGTGCAGGAAGTAATGTGAGTACTCCGACCCAGTGAGTAATAAAAATAATAACGACTGAGAACATAAAATCCCACAAGGGCACAAATAATGCTATCTCAAGCAGCAACATCAGAAAAAAAAAGAAACAGTAGAAACCAGTGAAATATAGTAAGGAAATCCTTTGAAAACAGTTAAAAATCAATCATACTCAACCAGTAAGTCAGCCATTGTTACCTGACCGGTCAGCCATTGTTACCTGACCAAACGCGTGTTACAGTGCCATTGTTACCACTGGTCAGACATTGTTACCTGACTGGTCAGTCATTGTTACCTGACCAAACGCGTATAACAGTGTCATTGTTACCACTGTTCAATATTTAATCACTCTAGATGGGTACCCGCGCTCACTGTGGGTGTGCAGACTCCGGAGGGGCTCCTACAGCCCAAGCGCTATCAACAAGGCCTGAAAGCCTGAACAGTATCAATACGAGGCCTGAAAGCCTCCTCACCTCACTCATCATGCCCTCACATAAGGCCCTCGGCCTCAATCAGTCCAGAAATAGTCAACAGCCCCTCGGGCAACAGTAAAGCAATAATACTCAGCTCAAACAATAGTTCAAATATCAGTTTAAAACTCCAAGTTTGAGTAAATATGGCTGAGTTCAAGAAACGGTGTAAATCACATGGACTGAGTTCAAATAATATTTCAAACAGTGAGGAAAACAGTGATGATAGTTTATAAAGAGNAGCATATAGATTATAAGTTCTACTTGCTTTTTGATCATAATGCTTCTCAATCTCAGAATGTCTTGCCAAGTATTGAAGATATTTATTCTTGCCTTCATAAAAATAAACTTAAAAACAAGAAAGTTATGTGATAAATATAAAAAATATATATTTGACATAGAATGATAAGAGTTTTATTTTGATAAATTAACACTTTACAAGAGGCATAATTATTAAAAAAATCTAATATATATATATATCTTTTTGGCTTTCAAATATACAACTGCAGAAGAAAGCTTGAAAGAAACTGCAGCCACACACCTTTTGCGTATAAATAACAAGTCTAGTTTGTATATAAACTAGAAAATTACCTGTGCCAACATATGAATTACATTATTAAATGGTTAACCAACCAGTTACTTAGGCATACCGATCACCATGGAGTTACTCCTGTATAGGTGACTCTGTTTTTGTAGAGGCCTTCATGAGATGTTCTGGTTGTACAATAACCTGGATATTAACCAGATCAATTGATTAAGCATGTAACTATTTAAATCTATGTTGGACTTATGAGGCTCCATTGCTTCACCCTCAATGGCTACGGGTAAGGAACCATAGTTCTGAGTTTAATGTCGCCAGCTCGACTTATTAATTGTAGACTTCATCAATCTATCAAAGTGACAGATGGTTGTTGCTCAAAATGCCCTCCAAAATATAATTTTAACCTGTGACCATTTACCTTAAATTTGTCTCCTCCATTGGTTTGTTGAATTTAAATTGCTCCGCATGGAGTAACATCTGTAACATTGTAAGGACCCGTCCACCTGGATTTTAATTTTCCTGGAAATAGCCTGAGTCTACTGTTGTATAGAAGTACATGATCTCCAATTTTAAAAGTTTTCTGTCGGATTAAATTGTCGTGCCATTTTTTTGTTTTTTCTTTAAAAATTTTGGCATTTTCATAGGCTTCTAATCTGAGTTCTTCCAATTCATTCACCTGAGAAAATCTATTTTTACCAGCAGAGTTTAATTCAAAGTTTAATGCTTGCAACGCCCAAAAAGCTTTGTGTTCTAATTCAACAGGAAGATGACAAGCTTTTCCAAAGACTAATTGATATGGAGACGTACCAATTGGCGTCTTAAATGCCGTTCGATATGCCCATAGTGTGTCATCTAATTTTGAAGCCTAGTCTTTTCTGGAGATTCCAATCGTTTTTTCAAGTATTCTTTTTAATTCACGGTTAGAAACCTCAACTTGCCCTTGTGTTTGAGCATGGTATGGTGTTCCTGTTTTGTGAGTCACACCAGATTTTGACAATAATGTTGAAAATTGTCTATTCATGAAATGAGACCCTTGGTCACTAATGATGACTCTTGGTGTACTAAACCTGGTAAAAATATTTTTCTTGAGAAAATTGCACACAGTTTGAGCATCATTTTTCCTTGTTGGGATGGCTTCAACCCATCTTGAAACATAATCCACAGCCACAAGGATATATTCAAAAGAATGAGATGAAGGAAAAGGACCCATGAAATCTATTCCCCATACATCAAATATTTCACACACTTGTATTGATTGCAATGACATCTCATCTCTCTTAGTGATATTACCTGTTCTTTGACATCTGTCACACTGTGCAACGTAGGCACGAGCGTCCTTAAAAAGTATTGGCCAGAAAAATCCAACCTCTAGAACTTTAAAGGCAGTTCGATTTGCTGCATAATGTCCTCCAACTGCTCCATCGTGGCAATGATACAAAATTTTGGTCATTTCTTCTTCTGGTACACATCTTCTGATAATATTATCTGCATAAATTTTAAATAAGTAAGGGTCATTCCACAAATAATATTTAGCATCAGATATCAACTATTTCCTCTGTTGGTAAGTGAGATTTTGGAGTGTCCATTTTCCAACCAAGTAATTTGCAATATCTGCAAACCAGGGTGGTTGAGTCACAACTGCGTTGATTGAAAAAATATGTTCATCAGGAAACTCTTCTTTTATATCACACAACTCAAGTGGAGGGTTCTCTAATCTAGACAAATGGTCAGCTACCTGATTTTCTGTTCCCTTTTTATCTTTTATTTCAAGCTCAAATTCTTGGAGAAGTAAAATCCATCTTAACAATCTAGGTCGGACATCTTTTTTTGCTAAGAGGTATTTTAGAGCCGCATGATCAGTAAAAACAGTGACCTTGGTTCCTATCAGATAGGAACGAAACTTATCAAATGCAGATACCACTGCTAGTAGTTCTTTTTCAGTCATGGCATAATTTAGTTGAGCCTCATTCATTGTCCTGCTGGCATAGTAAATTGGACGAAAAATCTTATCTTTTCTCTGGCCTAAAATAGCTCCAACTATTGTATCACTAACATCACACATGACCTCAAAAGGTTGGTTCCAATCAGGGGACACAACTATAGAGGCAGTTGATAATTTTTCTTTAAGGGTGTCAAAGGCTTTCATACATTCACCTGAAAATTCAAACTTAACATCTTTCATTAAAAGGTTAGTCAGTGGTTTTGAAATCTTTGAGAAATCTTTTATGAACCGTCTGTAAAACCCTGCATGACCTAGAAAGCTTCTAATGCCTTTAATAGTTGTGGGAGGGGGTAATCCTGCTATAAGATTAATTTTAGCCTTATCAACTTCTATCCCTTTAGAACTGATTTTATGTACTAAAACAATTCCCTCAGCAACCATAAAATGATATTTTTCCCAATTAAGAATTAAGTTTGTCTCTTCACATCTCTTAAGAACTAAGGTTAAGTGGTGAAGACAATCCTCAAAATCCTTGTCGAAGAGTGTAAAATCATCCATGAAAATTTCAAGAAATTTTTCAGTCATGTCAGAAAAAATTGCTGACATGCAACGCTGAAATGTAGCAGGGGCGTTGCACAAACCAAATGGCATTCTCCTATATGCATATGTTCTATGAGAACATGTGAAAGTTGTCTTATCTTGATCTTCTGGTGCGATTGGTATTTGGTTATACCCTGAATAGCCATCAAGAAAACAATAAAAACCATATCCTGCAATTTTTTCTAACATTTGATCAATAAATGGCAAAGGAAAGTGATCTTTTCTAGTTGCATCATTGAGACGTCTATAATCTATACAGACTCTCAATCCTGTGACGGTCCTGGTAGGTATTAGTTCATTATTTATATTTTTTATCACTGTCATACCTCCTTTTTTGGTACTATCTGAATAGGACTTACCCAAGGGCTGTCTGAAATAGGGTAAATAATACCTGCCGCCAAAAGCTTTACAATCTCCTTTTTTACCACTTCCTGCATTGCTGGGTTTAATCTTCTATGGGGTTGGACTATTGGTTTGTAGCTATCCTCCATGAGGATTCTGTGCATACAAATTGCTGGATTAATCCCTTTGATATCTTCTACGGTCCATCCCAAGGCTCCTTTATGTGCTTTTAATACTTCAATCAATCTTTCTTCCTGTCCTGTAGTTAGAAAAGATGAAATAATTACTGGAAATAACTCATGCTCAAGATAGACATATTTCAAATGAGAAGGGAGAGTTTTGAGTTCAATTTTTGGTTGAACTTCTTCTAATTGCATGTCCCCTTCCTCATAATCTTTTTCCAATAATTTTGCATCATTTTTGATAGTCGGATCTTCATCTTGTGTGGTGCCAGATTTGACCAAACATCTTTCCATTGAGTAAGAAATTAATTGATCATCTTTGAATTCATCTATAAGATTATTAATCATGTCAATTGAAAAGCATGAAGATGATGTATCATCTTCTGAGAATCTTAGTATATTTTGCATATCAAAAATAACTCTTTCTTCATCAACTCTTAAAATTAGTTGTCCTTGATGGACATCTATGATTGCCTGCCAGTTGCAAGAAATGGTCTACCCAAAATAGTTGGTTCATCAGAACACTCCTTCATTTCAAGTACTATGAAATCTACAGGAAAAATAAATTTATCTACTTTTACAAGCACATTTTCAATTATTCCCTTTGGTCTCTTAGTACTTTGATCAGCAAATTGAAGTGAAACACCTGTGTCTTTCATTCATCAAGATCTAATTTTTTAAAAATAGAAAATGGCATCAAATTTATTGAAGCTCCAGAATCACAAAGTGATTTTTCAATGTATACTCCTCCCAGAGTACATGGAATGGTAAAACTACCTGGGTCACCGAGTTTTTGTGGTAGCTTATTTTGAAGTATAACACTGCATTTTTCAGTAAGCATTACCACAGAAACTTCTTCCAATTTCCTTTTGCTTGATAAAATTTCTTTTAGAAATTTGGCATATGAAGGCATTTGAAGCATCAGTAAAAGGAATGTTAATGTGAATTTGGTTTAAAATCTCCAAAAACTTTGCAAATTGATTATCAAGCTTTTCTCTTTTCATCTTTTGTGGGAAAGGAATTGAAACAGGGAAAGAAGTCAAAATTTTATTATTTGTTTCTTCTTTTTTCTTGGCTTCTTTCTCTTCTAATGGTTGAGAGGGTGTCTCAACATTTTCGCCCTTGTCTACCTGTTGTTCTGATTGATTCTTTTCTTGTCTGTTTGCATAGGGTTCATCAAGAGTCGTACCTGACTGTAAGGCGATGGCCTTAAGGTGTTCTTTTGGATTTTTCTCTGTATTGCTCGGTAAAGGACCTTGAATCTTTTCAGACACAAGAGTTGCCAATTGGCTTAACTGAATTTCAAGATTTTTTAGAGCTGAATTTTGGCTTTCCATTTTTTCATCAGTAACCTTAATGTACTTGTACAAAGGGTCATCAAGACTTGGATGGCCTTGTTGAGGCCTTTGCTGATATGGAGTTGCTTGCTGATAAGGCCTGAAATTTTGTTGTCCATGATTTGGATTTTGATATCCGGGTGGACTCTGTACCTATTGTTTTTGGTAGTTTTGAGAGTTTTCGGCACCATTTGCATTGCTCCATTGAAATCCTGGATGTTTTTGTGCTAGTGGACTTCCAAAAGGATACGACTTGTATCCGATGACATTGACCCGTTCATCATTTTGATTGGTTGCTTGACATTCGTGGTTTAGATGGTTTCCTCCACACAAGTCACAAGCCTCAGACTGGCTTGGTTGTTGTGTATTTACCTGAAAAGATTCAAATTTTTGTGCCAAAGAAACAATCTGTTGTGTTAGTGTATTTAAAGCATCCACCTGATTTACTGTAGCAGCTTTCTTAATGATTACACGCTCAGATGGCCATTGTATGGCATTTTCAGAAATTTCATTAAGCAATTGCAATGCTTCTTCTGTGGTTTTTCCCATTATGGAACCTCCTGCAGCTGCATCTATTACATTTCTAGAAGATGGTTTCAAACCATGATAAAAAATGTACAACTGCATATGTTCAGGAATGTCATGATGTGGACATTTCCTAAACATTGTTTTCAATCTTTCCCAAGCTTGATAAACTGACTCAGTGTCAGTCTGCAAGAAGTTAGATATATCCTGTTAATCACGCCCAACTATGCCTTATAAAAAGGACAATGCGGTCATTGCAAATATAATCCGGTTTACAAGTCCGGAGTCGAATCCCACAAAGAACGAAGGTTTAGCTACAGCTGTTCACTATCACCAAGAAGACAAGCTTGAACAATTCCTAACTTATAGATATTAAGATTCTTGTGTTTAACTAATTAACTAACAAATTAAAATAGTAAATTAACAACTAATGACACTGAGGGTTAGAGAAAAGATTAAGGAGGTCTAAAGTTATGATTTTCCCTATTGTCGGAATCCTTCCCGCTATGTCTTCTATGATTTCGCCTAAGTATTCTCTACCGATCATGAGCACTCTTATTACCGTAAATCTCTCCCGAGTAATTACGATAATTTACTAGAGGCACTCTCCCGAACTACGCTAGCTGGCTTTTAATACAGCTCACTTCAGATCGCACCCAAGGCTTCGTTATCCCTAATCCCACCTTTAAACCCTCGGTTATTGATCCCTCATATACTTTGGGAGTGGTGTTGTTTAACAATTACCTAAATATGCACTCTCTCCCGAGTTATGCATACTAAATAGGCACATCTAATTGAGAGCTCTTCAACCAACCACAATATAAATGTAGTTGAACAAATAGAGAAAATCTATGGCTCAATTATATAAAAACATAACAAGAATTTATCCTACAAAAGGTTCTATCAAAACTCTAGATAACAAATTAGCTATTCATAATAGTATGTAAAACTACAATACTAAAAGTCATAACCAACAATGAAAAATAGGAAGAGGAAGGAAAAAACTCGTAGAAGAATTCTCCGCCTTGCTCCCAATGTGTTCTTGCCTCCAAGGGTGTTGTCTAACCCTAAAGTAGTGTCTCCTGCCTCCTTAGGTCTAATTTGTGTCCAAAATATGTCCCCCCTCCTTCAAAATAGGTTTAGGACCCCTTCTATACAAGTTGGAATAGTGTAGGGCCGAAATAAACTTGTCCGGGGCGAAATATGACTTCTTTTTTACGCCTGGAGGGGCGCGGCCGCGGTCAAAACGCGGTAGGACCGCGGCCAGACAAGCTCTCTGATTTCTGCTGCGGTCAGTCCCGCGGTCGCGGTTTCTACCGCGTTTTTCACCCTGTTCCGTTTGGAATTTGGAAAAACACAAAACATGAAAGTTGTAGACCTTTGAATTAGCTTTCCAACCATAGATATTGGAGCCCAAATGGAGTTTCTGAGCAAAAAGTTATGTCTATTTTACTAGACAGTGCGCAATATGCCTCCTCAAGTCTTCGTTCGTACTTAATTATCAAATTTGACCCCCGAACACGATCCCGGCTTAATTCCTTGAGCTTTTACTCAGACTTCAAAGCTTCAAATAACTTAAATTCATTCCATAACATCTATATAGCTCGGAATCACACCTACAAGGCATAAAACACACAATTAGTGCAAAACACCAGCGATTAAAGCGCAAACTCAATTAAAGTGCAGTAAATTCGAGTGTAATAAGCGACTAAAATATGCAATTATAGCCTATCAACAACACCCCACACTTAAACCATTGCTCGTCCTCGAGCAATCAAACTACACTTTTTTTATAGACACGACCTTTTTAAACAATTCTCCTAACTCATCACACCTAGAGTATTTAAAATAGACTAAGCACAAAAGCGTAATATTTTCAACTCAAGATTTGACTCACAAGTACCACACGTTATTCACAACTCACCCACTTACTCTAATATAGAGGTCACTGACATTACCTTTCCTTCATGAATCAAGTGCCCTCACACAACAAAAGAGAGTAATTCCACACAATAAAATTTACGAACACTTAGGAACTCAAGATAGAAAGAATTCACTCACTCTCAGAAATAACATTCATATGCCACAAAAGATGCACCATAAGCTTGCCCGTAGTGTACTACTCCACTAATCGAGCTCATTCAATCTTGGATCAATTAGGACTTTATTTGGTTGTAATGTAGGCTACGGGACGGGTAGGATACATTTAGATATAAGAGTGACTACACCTCCCTAAGCACTTTAATACATATACTTTAATATTCAACTCCATACTTATGTCAAACCAAACTCCACCTTCACATCAATTTATATTACCCCATACTTCTTTAAGCACACTTACATCAAAAGCCACCACTTATCAAGGAATTATTATAAAAAATTTTTTACAACAATCCAGCTATTTTTTTTTTCAATTCAAGTGGCTTTTACTTTTTCAAAACAGTGCACCTTTCTCCTTATTTTATTAGTTCCACTCAAAAGCCAAACCAACCACCCCACACTTTAACTTTTACAAAGTTCATAAACAATTCAAGTGCTCATGAGAGGTTACAATGGTTCAAATAGATGGTTAATTCGAACAAATGGGTAAGGCTTGTAATGTGGTTGCCAAAGAAACAGGATTACAGGCTCAAAGGGGTTAACTACGATACATAATAATTAGGCGGGTAAAATATACATATCTGGCTCAACAAGAAAACGCCTATATCACTTCCAAGACTGAACAACACTACTATTTCACTTTGCAAACACACGGGGCAAGTTCTAGGCATCAAATGCACTGCACAGAATAACACCTAAACCTCACACACACATGGCACATAACTCACTCAGGATTGGATTCATCAAGACACTCTAGTCAAAGCAGTTAAGCAAAGTTAAAATCATACAATTTAAGGTACTTATACAAGAGTCAAAAACTGAGCCTAAGCGTCACAGCCAAAGTACTCACTATTCTCAAGGCATAACAAAGTCAAGAGATATTGCTTCAATTCAAAGCACAACACAATGGCTCTTATTCCTTAAAAAACTAACTACACCCGGTTCAAATAAAACACTTGGAAAAGAACCGTGGTTTAAAGAAAAACCAAGGGGTAATTGCTACACTACCTAACATAAAACAAAAAATCTTTTTGGTATTTTCTTTAGACTTACTTCCCTCAAGAAAACTGTCTAGAAGATCCGTCATCAGGAAAAGTCCAATCTTTTAAAAAAAATATTTAATTAAACGAACACAGCTAAAGTAGCATGAAAAGTCACCCGGATAATCTCCTCACCCCACACTTAAAATTGTGCATTGTCCCCAATGCACACCCATACATACAAGAGGGTAAAAGAAACTCCCTGGTAGGCCAAAGGTCGAAGCACTAGCAGTTCATGGGGTACTCAGACTTCTCCCAAGCTTGGTCCTTCGTGTGGGTACCTCACACTTAGTTCTAACCATTTGGTTTGCTGATGCATCCTTCCAATACCTTTGCTTTCCATGCTCCTAGAAAATAAAAAAAATTGACACTACAAAAATAATACAATTAAAATAATAAAATAAATAAATAAAAGAAAGCAATAAAGCTGGGTCGCCTCCCAACAAGCGCTTGATTTAACGTCGCGGCACGACGTGAATCACTTTCTGCCTCCACTTTGAACTTATGAATCGGACCCCAAGTTTTGATTCTGCTCTATGATCATGCTCCTGGGGTGGTGGAACGAATCTGACTGGCCCAATAAAATAATGTAGTATTCTGCACTTCTTGGCCTTTATATGAGGTGTGTTATCCCGACTTTCTGGCAAGAAAAATTTCAGAATGTAAGCACTTTGTTTCTCATTCCTTGACTCCTCAAATGGCTCGGACGACTCTATTTCCATATCATCATCTAAACACAATGTGGAAAAATGCTTGGAGTGAGGACCAATGCGCTCAACTACATGAACATTGGGACTATCTACATTCTCAACACTAATGACAATAGAGTCAACTAAATGTGTATCCTCAATGTCCTTGGTTGACTCTAGTATCTCTTCTACAACATCGACATCCTCAAAATCTAGTGTGATTGATTGTTGGTGTTCTACTCTAGCCTCCTCCTCTAGCTCATCAATTTTTGTATCTAATTCACGCTCTTCTTGGATACTATTCACAATAGTGGCATGTTGAGCATTAAAAGCTTCAACCAGTTGACTCATGTGAACTTTCAAGTTGTGAATAGTTT